>NC_080165.1:153220642-153285642 GCF_950295315.1 Erinaceus europaeus
AGATTTAATTTTTTAACTAAATATATATATATATGTATTTATTTATTTATTTGGATAGAGACAGCCAGAAAGTGAGAGGAAATGGAGAAATAGACAAGGAGAGAGACAGAGTGACATCTGCTGCCCTGCTTCATCATTTGCAAAGCTTTCCCACTGCAGGTGGGGACTGGGGACTCGAACCTGGGTCCTAGTGCACTGTAACATGTGTGCTCAACCAGCTGTGTCACTACCCGGCTCCTTATTTTATTTCTTTTTAAGAGTGTGGAGAGAGAGAGAGACTCAAAACACTAATCTGGTACATACTGTGCCAGGATTAAACTCAAGACCTCGTGCTTCCAAGTCCTGTGCTCTGAGCTTTGTACTGTCCCCCAGCTGCTACCCTTATATATTCAGATTCTGATTTATTGTTTTGTTTTATTGTTACCAGAGCACTGCTCAGCTCTGGCTTCTGGTGGTGCAGGGGACTCACCCTGGGGCTGCAGAGCCTCAGACATGAGTCTCTTTACATAACCACTTGACTATTTAACCCCACCCTTTAGGAATAATTTAGCGAGTGAAGAACACAGGGGCATAATTTCACACCACACCCACCTTCAAAGGTCTGTGCCCCTTCACCCCTCCAATTTGCCCTTCCCAGTGGTGACCATCAGAGTTCTCACAGAGTTTGGGGACAGGTTGGCTATGCCTACCCCCCATATGCAAAAATTATCTCAAAATGGATCAAATCTTTGAAAATAATACTGGAGACCATAACACTGCGGGGGAGGGGCAGTGCAGAAAATGGTCTTGAGTCCCTTGATATTAATTTGAAAGATCTTTTGAATTTGAGGCTTAAAGCACGATAAGATAAAGAACAAACAGACCAAGCAGAGCCAGGAAGTAGCACAGTGCTGGGCTCCACAGAATTTAATGTCTGGGCTGTTGTAAGTCCCAGTTTCAAGTCCCAGCACCATCATCCAGATCAGACAGTGCTCTGGTTAACAACCACCACCACCACAACAATAATACATAATCAAAAAGCCTTTTCCCAGCAAAGAAAACTACAGGCACAATAAAAGTACTGCCCAGTGGAAGAGAGTATTTGCCACGTCTGTTCAGCAAGGCGTGATGTCTACGGCATAGAAACAGCCCACACAGCTCAGGAGCGCGGCTTTACAGTTGTGCTTAACATGGAAGCACGTGCGAATAGACACGTTCCCAAAGCCAGAGGCCCCTCAGTGCAGGCAGAAGCTCTCAGCAGCCTCAGCCACCAGGGAAAGCAAATGAAACCATAAACCACACTCAGTGGAGGACAACTCAGCCAGAAAGAAAGGGAGGGAGAAAGAAGAAGGGGAGAAAGGAGGAAATCTATCCATTCACAATAAAATAGATGGAGCTTGAGGGCGTGATGCTAATTGAAATGTCAGACACAGAAATGGCAAATTCTTTAGGACATTTGCATATAACTAGGTAAACACTCAAAGTCCTGACTGTCATGGAGACAAAGGACAGACTGAGAGGCACCAGGCTTGGAGTGACAGCAGGAAAAGGGTGAAACGGAAGGAAGGGGCTAGCAGCACCGCGCCAGCCATCTGACACAGAGAATGCCAGTCAGTCACGTCAGCGTGTTGACATTCGGCAGCTGCACTGAAGACCTTTTGTCAGCGTGTATGTGATGCTGATCTGACTTATCATGACCAGTTCACAGTATATGAGTATGGACACATTATGTTGTGTACTTGAAACTGACAATGTTATATGTCAATTACTCCTAGTTTTGTTTTTTAATATCAGATTGCATGAGTTTGGTTTTTGGAGAAACTAGTTTTCTTTTTTGCTAATTTTAAAACTGTACTGTCACTCTGAAAGCAACGGACATACCATGTGTTTAAGAAAATGATACGATGCTTATCCTCATCCTACCTGAACTCGAACCAAGAATTTTTAATGCTGTAATTTCAGTATGAAAAAGAAATATCAAAAAACAAACAGGACACGGGAAGAAATACGGCATCTCAGCTCGTTGAGGACCGTTGAGAGGCTAGAGGCAGAGCGGAGACCAGACGTCCCTGCTCAAGGATGCGGGTCACAGCTCGGCCATGGTGTGGAGGCTCCTCAGGAGGGAATCCCAGGACTGACGGGCGGTGCTATGCCTCCCCCTCTCTCTAGCTCTCTCTCCCTCGCTTTTTCTCTCTGTCGCTCACCTTCTATCTAGGAAAAGATGCGTGGAGGGCTACCTCTGAAGACGCAGCCATGACCTTCCTGGCGTTACTGATGCTGAGTGCTGGAAGAGTCACCTTTGCGCACACAAACTGTGGCATCACCACTTCCTCTTCTGGAACAGTGCTGACCAGCACAGGTAGGTCTATTATCACAGCAGAAGTGGGTGAGGACGACAGGAGCGAGCAGCACAGCGAAAAGCAATGTACTTTGTACTATACAAAAGAGAATATCCTAAGGATTAAACGTACAATTGCGTGAATTCTCACTGGCAATCACTGGAAAACTTTTGGAAACTATTAGAAATGTTCTACCTTTAAATTATTTACTGGGTAGAGACAGCCAGATTCTAGAGGGGAGTGGGAGATAGTGAGACAGACCCCCGCAGCCCTGCTTCCCCACTCACAAAGCTTTCTTCCCTGCAGGTGGGGACCGGGGCTTGAACTTGGGTCCTTGTGCCCTGAGACATGTGCGTCCAAGCAGGTGTGCCACCACCCGGCCCCTTCCTTTAAATTCTTTTACCAAGCCCTCACTGCCTGGCCCAGGTTCTGAGTACTGAGACAAATAAAATGCTCTTCCTTGTGTTTCTGTCTGTGGTAGCCCCAGACAAAGCCTGCTGAGAGCACTGGCTTAGGGGCCAGAAAGTGCAGGCCGATTTGTCTGCCTCAAATAACCGTTCTCACGGAAGCCGCTCAGCTTCTCTGGCTCTTGCATCCCTTACTTTGAAGGGGACTGTGGCCACCCCACTCAGGTGCTTATGCCTCAAGTCGAGCCTTGATAGGAAAGTCATGCCCCAGCTGGCTGCAGGTGCCCTGACTTGCTAAAAAGAAACTTATCATCACAGTTGATGCTGTTGTCCCCATTCTGAAGTGAGGGGCTATTTTCTCTCCTCTGTAAATACTGCTCTTTAAAAACTCAACAATTTTAAAAATAACCAAAGCTGTAATGTCAGGCCATCAATAAAAAATAGCCTAAAACAAGCATCGTAGCGTCATGGTGGAATGTCTTTTGTTAGTCTCCAGGGATGTGCTTGCTAAGCCCGGCCTGTTGGAAGCTGGATGCCCTGCGTGGAGGGGTCAGCTAGTAGTTCTCCTGAGAGTTGGTGAACCACTCTCCCATGAAACAAACGGCTGACCAGAGCCTTTCCATTTGACTAATTTGTTCTCTGTCTACTAAGATAGAAAAATAAGGACTTTGGGTGTGTTGCACCGAAGTAAAGGGCTCTGGGGTGGGTAGAGGGTTCAAGCCCTGGGACAGGATGGCAGAGGAGGATCTGGGTGGGGGTTACAGTGTGATGTGGAAACTGGGACATGTGACACATGGACCAGCTACTGTATTTTACTGTCGACCGTGAACCATTAGTCCTCCAATAAACAAAAGAAGAAGAAAAAAGACCCAAAAAGTGCTTTGTATGATTATCTTGGAGGGATTGCATTAGGAACCACACAATTATGCCAGCTGTTACTAAGGTAAGATCTTCCAAACCATTATTTAATCACAAAGTAAATCAATGAGAGAAAAGTGATTTAATGTGAAATCAAAATGAAAACCTTGGGTCTATACTCTTTCAAAGGGGTTTTGGAGCCAGGCACTGAAACAGTAGTTACCAGATAAAACTAAAGACCCAAGGACAAACAGACATAACCTCTCGTCTCCCCATGATGGGCGTTTGCGAGACGCGCTCTCCCAGTTTAGGTCCCTTCCTAGCCACGTCTGCATTGTTGGCGGGAATGTAAATTGGTTCTGCCCCTGTGGAAAAGTCTGCAGAGTCCTCAGACTATTAAAAATGGACCTTCCAGATAATCTAGTAATTCCTCTCTTAGGCACCCACCCCCCACCAATAAACAAAAACATAAATCCCAAGAGCTCCATACACGTGTGTGTGTAGTGCAGTGGTGGAAACAGGTGAGGGAGGGGCTAGGGAAGGAAAGGGTCCATCCGTCCGTCCATGCAGCAGAACACTGCGGAGTCATAGGAAACGGTGAAACTGTCTCTTTGCTGCATCTTGGGTGGAACTTAAAAGAAATCATGTCGAGTGAAAGAAGCCAGAAGGAGGACAAATACTGGATGGACTTATTTTTTTCAGGTTAGAAACTAACAAATTTAATTAAAAAAATCCAGAGCTCTAATGAGCATAGTAATTGTTTAAATGATTTTTCAAAAGGAAAATGGTAATGAAGAAATAAGCAGCAAGGGCCGGGGAGATACAATGATACATATCCTCATATATACACACAAGTTCATACATGGTCGGGAATATGTACATATTTCATGTCCACCAGGTGTGTGTATATGCACTAAAATATGAATATACACGAAGTGTGACTGATCATGGACAGATCCCTAGCATGGCAGTCCCATCCTGTATGCCCTTTACAAATAGTCACATTCACTTATCACTTTGTTCACCACGTCTGTCACCAACTCTGTGTCCCTACCCCACCCCCGTAGATAACCACTCTACTTCTCCCACAGTCTTAGAGGCTGACATTTCCCTTTTTTTCATGTTTGTGTAGTGAATTCTCTACATTCCACATATGAGTGAAGCCATTCTGTAGTCTGGAAGAACTCACTAGGAGGGACTTCGGGAAACAGAGGGAACGTGAGGGTGAAACTCCACTAGACACAGCCTAAGGCAGCAGCGGCCCTCGGAACTCGAGGAGGAAGGGGCACGGCCGGCGGCCTGTGGTGGAGGACTGGGAGGAGGACTGAGCAGTGTAGTATGCTGGCCTCTGACGTGGAGGTGTGAGACTGTACACCGGACACAACAACCACCTAGTAAGTCAGCGTTTTCCCAATAAAATAATCTACTTAGAAAAGGATGGTTAGAGGGAAGAAGAGAAAAAGGAGGAAGAGGAAGAAGGGAGAAACACAGAAGAGAAATATAGGTGGGCACAGGGAAAGGAGTCCTTTATGAATGCCTGAAGACACACAGTCCAAAGGCCTCTTAGTGTCCTGATACTTTTTTCTTTTCTTGTCTTTCTTGTCTTTCTTGTCTTTCTTTCTTTCTTTCTTTCTTTCTTTCTTTCTTTCTTTCTTTCTTTCTTTCCCTTCCCTTCCCTTCCTTCCTTCCTTCCTTCCTTCCTTCCTTCCTTCCTTCCTTCTGTCCTTCCTTCCTTCCTTCCTTCCTTCTGTCCATTCTTCCTTCCTTCCTTTTTTTTGTCCTGATATTTTCCCTGTGAAAAGCATACTTCTGATCCGAGCTCATGTTTACAGAAGCACTTAGTCTATGAGCAGAATTTTTTAAATATTTCAGGGACCAGGTGTTGGCGCACCTGGTTGAGCACACGTTACAGTGCAAAAGAACCCGGGTTCGAGACCCTGGTCCCCACCTGCAGAGGGAAAGCTTTGTGAGTGGTGAAGTAGGGCTGCAGGTGTCTGTCTCTCTCCCTCTCGCCCCTTCCCTCTTGATTTCTGGTAGTCTCTATCCAATAAATAAAGATAATAAAAAAAATATTTCCTGTTAGTTCTTCTCATTTAAAAAGTGAGAAGAAAGTTCAGGAAATATATATATTATAACTGACAAAGTGTCTCGTGGTAGTTTCAACCGTGGCTCATCTTTCTAGGTTATTGACACAAACCATTTGTCCTTTTCATCTATAAGTGGGCACAATACTTTATGAAACTGTGGCCTTGGTGACTGCTGTGTTTATTTTTAAGAAGGAAAAAGATGAGAAAAATATATTCCTTGTATCAGATTTAATGGCTCACAAGGCCACAGCTACACCAGCAGAAGAGGTTGAATCTAGGCTTGAAGTCCCAGGTCCTTGAGCGTGATGACACGAGCTCTCTACAGGGCCACCACTGCCTGGCTCCACCACAGCTTTCCAGCCCTTCAGTCTGGCGTCTGTCTGCTCCAGTCAGTCTGGCCCTCTCACAGCTTAACCCACAGGGGCAAGCCCTTCTCAGGACACATTGTCCTTGCTTCTGTCTGCTTCACAGAGCTCTTGAGGAACAACCTGGATCATCCACTGTGCCTGGCAGGTGAGATCAAGTCTCTGCCTATGATATGTCCATGCCGGCATGAGCCAGACTCACGTGCTATCTCTTTACCCAATACTCCTCCACCAGACTGGAGTCCTGAGTTCTCATGACTCTTGGTACTTCAACACCCTTAGTCTTAGCTAACTCATCTTTCTTTATCCTTCCTTCCTTCCTTCCTTCCTTCCTTCCTTCCTTCCTTCCTTCCTTTTCTTTCTTTTTAATAGTATGTTAAACGATTGTGAGATCAGAATGTATAGACCCACACCAGGGGCTTGAACCCGGCACCTTGCACATTGTAATGTGTGTGCTTAGCCAGGTGCACCACTGCCTGGGCCCTGGAAATCTTTAGATAATGCTTCTCCTATAGTCATGCCTTGAAGATTTACACATGCTAGTCTTTCAAGAGGATGAAGGAACTTCCCAAGTGGTGAGTCTACATAGTTTTGGGTTTAATCAATAAAAGAAGCTCTCTTCAATAAACGGTGCTGGGATACCTAGACAGCCATAAGTAGGAATATCAGACTAGACCATCACTTAACACCAAGTACCCAAGAATGGGGCAAAGACCTGGATTTTGGACCTGAAATTACAAAATACACAGAAGACACCATCAGTGGCACATTCCAGACCTTCCTAGCAAAGATGTATTTGGAGCCAACCTCATGTCCGAGTGAAACCAAAACAGGAAGAAGTAAGTGGAACTGCTGAAAAGCCATGGCCAAAAGCAAACATCCCCCTGAGGACCAGCAGACAACAATGGCACCAAAACCAGTCACCGATAAAAGATGAGTGAAAGCTCTGAGTAGACTGAGAGAGGACGGGGAGATACAGACAAGCAGACAGAGGAAACCTGCCAACCTGCTTCACCACCAGTGCAGTGGTCCTCCCTGCCGGTGGGGGTGGGGGTGGGGGTGGGGGTGGGGGTGGGGGCTGGAACCTGGGCCGTTGCTCATGGGGACATGTTGATATGTGTGCCTAACAGGTGCACCACACCGCCCCAACCTGGTAAAGACCTGGTGTAGCCACTAGAGTAGATGTGGAAGGCTGATGTGATCACAGAGCCCCAGACAACACTCAGGAGTGTAGACAGCCAGGAATGCCATTCAAAGCTATTTACAATGTCAGTGGCCACCCCCCTCTCTTTCCTCTCCTGAGGTTTTCTTGTGATCTCACATGGGTTCTGTGGATAATTTTGAAGCAGTCTGCAGTGTTTTGCTGCAGAAAAGAGCTCTCCTCTTCACAACTGTCTTACCAGAGCACCAAAGCATAGCGAAGACAAGTGGTAAACCAGAGAGGAAAAAGACAGTTGTAAGAATGTGGGGACGCAAGCTTGCTGAGTGGACAAAAAACTCAACTTTTCTTGTAAACTTAAGTATTTAGTTTTCAGTTCAAGAAAGATCTTATTTTCTAAATTGAAAACATAAAAAGAAATCAAAACTTCTTCAGTATGTACAAGACAGTGTCTGCCTTCACCAGGCCAGCAGACAGCCCCTAGGCTTACTGAAAGGGCACAGATTCGATCCGGCTTTACTCAGTTAGCTGCTGGGGAGTAGGAAGGAACAGAAGGTGACACCACATGAAGATAAGTATCCGGCACTCTTCCTGAGGTAGAGTTCTTCTGCAGGCCTCCCCAGACTGGCAGCTAGGGACAGCATGTTGGAGTAAACAGAACAAGAAGACAGACAGAAGTGCCTTCCTTTCTCATCAAGCCATTTGGAGTGTGGTTTGAGGCACATATCATAAGAGACATGTTACGACGTGTCCTGCATGATACTCATGTTCACAGTTCTGTGAAGTTTTAATTCACTTGATTCTCTGGTAGAATGTGGGAATAAATGCAGGGGCCTCACAGCAGATGTGACTTGAGGAAACTCTTGTACAGCTCTTGTGTCATTTTCACTGCCAGATTTCCCAGTTCTGAGCTGACAGCTGAGGACCCGCATTTGATTTTCAAATGAGTGACAGACCCTGAAGAGGTCCTGATAAAAGCAGTGAGAGGAGGCATAAATCCATACAGGCTTCATGCTTTGGCTTAGACATGCCTCAGTCTCAAGAAGGGATGAGCTAGACTCTTACAGTTTATTCTGTGTCTCTGTGGTACAAACTCAGAGGCATTGAAATTCACTCTTAGAAAACCTCAGATTATGAATTGTCTTTGTACTTCTTGAAAAAAAGCAAGCATCTTACTAACTTAAATGCCATAAGTGACTTCATATGTTGTTCTAAAACATACATCCGACACCAAAATACACTGTGACAAATTTATTCACTCAAGTAAATTAAATCACATAAAGTCAAGGAAACATCAAAACAAAAACAAACCAATGAAATTGTAGCCTTATATATAAAGCCAGTGTGTGAGACAACTCCAACCACGTCACCAAAGTCTTTAAGATTTCCTGTCAGCTCAAATGACTAGGAAGGTTACGTATACTTGTCAGATAAACATTTTTGTTGAAGCAGTTATAACGTTTATAAAAATCTCATATGTTAAAGACAAAGCGGAGAAGCCAAAGCATTAAACACAAACACACACACACACACGGAAACAAAACTCACTTTTTCTTTAAACTCCTTCCCGTGGTCAAAGCAGCACAAAGGAGGGCGTATGATTCCCCCCAACACACGTTCACCAGCACCCAAAGGAACAGATCGGCGGCAGAGAGGTCTGAAGCCTCTCAGCTTAGTGGAAGGACAGAGGGTCAGTGAGTTCCCTCCAAGTCTTGTGAAGTGCACGTTGCTGACTCCTACTGGGCTGGAATTTTTTCCTTCTCAATTTTTATTTAAAACCACAAGCCATAATTTCTCTGCAGGATGTCCTCAAAGAGGAAACCTCCCAGGAGTAGTATCTGAACTATCTGGATGTGCTCTCCAGAACCAGAAAAGCAGAGTGGCCGTGTACTCTATCACAGCTACAAAGGCATAGGTGGTGTTTAAAAGGGTGATCCACTTTCCATTCCATGACTCATCTGGTGTGCTGTTCCTGTGTCTTCGAATGACTCCAAATGCTGAAGTTGGACGACTGACTGGAAAGCTGCACCCCTGACGTGGAGAGAGATAGGGCCCCCTGTTCTTACCTGCAGTGCTCTTGGTAGTCTGAGAAGTCAGTCCTGCGTTGTGGCCTCTATCATTGCATTTTGGGAAATCTGAGAGCGTTCTGAGCCTTGGATTTAACTAGACTAACTTAAGGTCCCTGTTTTCTTGCCCTTTCATCACCTGCTTCTGTCCTTTCCTTATGAGCTGGCCACGATTGTTACGTCACGCCCAGGGCAGTGTGACTTCACTTAAGCACAAGCTCATTTGATCATTGGAAATATTCACATCAAAACTATGAAAGGTAGCTTCAGAGTTCAAGATTTGATTTTGAAGAAATGCTTAGCTATTGAAAGGTTCTTAGTGGTTTAAATTGATTCATAATGAAAGTGATAGTTTCCTAAAAAAAAAAAAAAATCTCTATTTGAAGAAATTCCTTTGCCTTGTACGGTGAGGTGAGAAGAAATGTTTTATCTGAGACCCAACTCTGAACCATCTTGTTCTAGCTGCTAAAGGAGTAAGATTTCTATTTTTTATTTATAATTAGGGAGATACATAGAGGAAGATATAGAGATGAAAATAGATGGAGAGAGAAAGAGTGAGAGAGGGGGGAGACGGAGAGGGAGAGGGAGAGAAAAAGAGAGAAATCAGAGCCCTGCTCAGCTCTAGCTGATGATGGTGCTGGGGACTGAAACTGGGACCTCAGATCCTGAAGGCATGAGAGTCCTTTGCATAACTGTTATCTCACCAGCCCTGTGTTAATATTTTCTAAGGTTAAACTCTAAAGCTGAGTACATGCAACACAAATTTTTGAAGCAGGGAAAGTCAAAGTTTATCAGTTCTATGCTTTGCTGTTTAACTGGCTTTGAGGACATGGTGAGTAGGGCCAGCAAACTGACCGACCCGTGCAAGGACTCTGACACATTCAGTCAGCGACAGGCTCAGACTTCGCCACGGCACTGCTAGGCGGGCATGTTCACCTTTCCTGAGAAAGCAGTCTTGGGGATAGGAGACTGTAGCATCTTTATTTACACTTGTGCTTCAGGAAGAATGACCCATGCTCACAGGCTCGGCTCTCAAGATCAGGACGCATCTGCAGTCTCCACAGGGAGGGTTCCTCATCTTGACGGTGATCCACTATAGACCAGAAGCCCAGCCTGCAACGCTGTTCCCAGACTGCTTCCTGCTCAGCAGCGGCCATATTTTCCTAGAAGTCTCCAGGAATCTCCAACTACTAGGCCGATTTTAGTTATATTCCAAAGGGCCTGTAGCTATACTAGTTTTTTTTTTTTTTTTTTTTGCCTGAGCCTAAAATCTGATATGCAGGTGGATCCTAGTTTTGTCTGAAGAGTTGGTGTCATGGCTGGAAAAAGGACCAGAAAGCTGGATCAGGGAAGAGAGTAGCTCCCTAATATGGGAAAGGAGTATAAATATTGACTGTGAATCCCACTGATTTGATGTGATCTGGGGTCCATATTCAGCTTAGGAGCCTATGTGGCCTCTGCATCCCTGTAGATCTGAGCTCATATTCTGTGGTCATGAGTAGGAACATTCCAAGCTGCCCCAATTCCAGGACCCATCTTCCTCAGGTGGAGCATAGAGTATGTTTGTCCATCCTTCCTTCAGAGGATGGAACATTCTCTACCGTTGTTGATCCAAGTTGAGGGCCTAGCATCTTGTTTTAATAGAGTTCATTTAAGCCCCTTTATGTTCTAGTGCCTCTAATAAGGACATCTCAGAAGCCACATGACAGTTTAGTAAGAGAGATGAAGAACACCTAACAGAAATAAAGGGTTTAATAGTAATCATAAAAATAAACAGAAACATGAATTTCTGTATTTCCAAGCTCAATCACTCATGGCTGGTTTTAAAATAAAGTATCTGATTTCGATTTCTGACATCAAAGAAGCAATCTCTCTCTCAATGACCGCACTGAAAGAGTTTCTGCCCAGGAGGATGGTGATAGCCCAACTTGAAATCTGCTATAACACAATGAATCAGTCCTTTCCTAGGGGTGAAAGATACAAGAACACTGATTCTTCCTTAAGCATTTAGAAAAAAACAAAACCTGAAATGTGTAATTTTAAAAGAATATGAAAAACAAGCTTCCCAACTTACAAATTCCATTTTTAATATTTATTTTTTATTACTGGATAGAGAAAGAAATTGAGAGAGGAAGGGGGAGACAGAGAGACACCATATGTGAAGCTTTCCCCCACAGGTGGGGACCAGGGGCTTGAGCCTGTAATGTGTATGCAACCAGGTGTGCCATCACTCAGCTCCCAAATTTCACATTTTTATAAGATTTAAATTGAGTAGAAAACAACTGTTTTTTTTTTTTAACTTTTTTATTGGGGGATTAATGTTTTACATTCAACAGTAAATACAGTAGTTTGTACATTTCTCAGTTTTCCACATAATAATACAACCCCCTACTAGGGACTCTGTCATCCTTTTTGGACCTATCCTCCCCTCCTCCCCCGGAGTCTTTTACTTTGGTGTAATACACCAACTCCAGTTCAGGTTCTACTTGTGAACAAAACCGTTTTAACTGAGTCATTTGTGCAGAGAGTCTCGTGGAGGGAGATGAAGGGGGTGTGAATACTTTCTGTAACCATCCAGCTCGACTTTGGGGGCAGAGACTGTCTACAACGAGAGAAGTCAACTGAGAGGAAGGACCGGCATTCCTACTCTCCCGTCACAGAGGACTTCCTGGATCTGAGAACAAGGTCTTTAACGGATGAGGAGAGTTCCTGAAGTTCTTTTCGGGTAGCACTGGTGACTTCTTGCTCATTGTCCGCTTTATCACTTAGAGGATCATCTCCCTGTCCAGTCTTCTTATTTTGACTAACCAACTGCTTCACAACCAAACCTTGATACTTTACCAAAAGAGTGTGCTGGTCCTGTGAAAAGAGCAAGGAGAGGCAAAATCAACAGTGCGTTTTCATTCTCTGTGGAGCAGACAACGGAGAGTCTATTTAGCCAGTAAAAATGAAGGTCTTCAACTGAACATTTCAGAAGAAGCTCAAGCTAGCAAGCTCCTTTCTCTCAAGGAACCCACAGCTAAGGGGAAACAGCAGTGTTACAGACTCCACTGACTTAGCTAAATTCCATCACGGTCAAAGTGATGTGGGAGCTCAGAGAAGTCTCATTACTTTTGATGTGTTTCTTTTCTTTTCTTTTCTTTTCTTTTCTTTTCTTTTCTTTTCTTTTTTTCCTCCTTTCTTTCTTTTAGAAGTCTGTGCAGGGTATGAATTTCTGAACTGATATTTGAAGGACAGGTCAAATTTGCATGGCTTAACTGGAAGATGATTAGACACTACTGTACTTTTTCCAAAAGCTTAATTTCTAAATTCAGAACATCCTTACTATATAGCTTAGGGGTTACTGAAAAGCCATTTGTTATGCCAAATTCTGTGCACCAATGCCTTCACGGTTTCCATTTTCAGAAGTCAGAAGATGATGTGGACACACCCTATGCTCATTTGGCACAAGGATTCAAACGCACACACGCAGTCAGTGTTTAGTGTCTAACAGCCTGGAACATGGCCAGCACCTTGAGAATGCCGTACCTCTGGGATCCTGCTACTGAGAAAAGCAATGATCTGCGGGACGCATCGCCCAGGTGCATGCAGCATGCTGTGGGTGGAGGCCTGAAACAGCAGGACTGCTGTGAGGTGCAGGGTCAGGGCAGGGTCTTCTGTGACTCGAAGCTGTTCAGTCAGCGCCTGCCGGTGCTGGAACATGATCTGCCTGGGGGTGAGAGCAAACACAGTGGCCGTCAGAGGTTCACAACTGGGGACACTTGACAGTCTGCCTTCTACATTCGCTTTCAGGTTTTTAAATCTTAATTACATAACCTTGTTCTGTTAAGTATTTTGAGGGACCTCAGGGGAGAAAGACACAAACACTAGGACATGAGGAAAACAACAGGAAGCTGTAGGTAGTGAGGACACTCAAACAATGATTCTTTATTTTTTAAAATATTTATTCCCCTTGTTTTTTTTTTTTTTTTTTTATTGTCGTTGTTACTGATGTCATTGTTGGATAGGACAGAAAGAAATTGAGAGGAAGGGAAGACAGAGGGGGGAGAGAGAAAGATAGACATCTGCAGATCTGCTTCATGGCTTGTGAAGTGACTCTTCTGCAGGTGGGGAGCCGGGGTTCGAACTGGGATCTTTACACTGGTCCTTGCGTTTTGTGCCATGTGCGCTTAACCCGCTGTGCTATCGCCCGACTCCCCTTAAATGATTCTTATCTGCACTGCTGATCACACAGTATTGCAATGGTTTAAGTAGGGCTCATGGAAGAGGGTCTCAAAGCCGCCATGTTTGATGAACACAGCACTGGGGAACTCAGCTGTCTTAGTAAGATGAGTCAGAGAGGGACCCAAGCGTGTGAGACTGAAAATGCTGCAAGTCAACAGTCATGTTGATGCAACAGTTCTCTCTATAAAGACAGACAATTCTAGTGTCAGATATGAAACACCACATATCCAAAGATTCACCAATAGTATAGATCGTTACCTCTCCCTCTTTTTATCTCCCTTTTTCATCATAATATCACAAGCTTCTGTTGCAGAATCCAGACAAGAAAGGAAGTCTTCTATGCTCTGAAAAGGGATTTATACCAAGATTTACGTTTATACACAGATTGCCTAGAAGAATGCAGGTATTTAGTACTGCTTTACAACTTGATACATAGATGTAATTTTTTAAAATATCATTTCAATATTCAATTTGAAAGAGTGAGAAAGGATAAAATGACCCAGCCTGGCTTCTCTCTCCACACCCTCAGAGGTAACAGAGAACACTAGTCTTAGATCTGGTTTACGATTACTCTGGATAAAATTCTACCCAGATTTTTCTCACATAAGTCTCAATCAGATTTTACTTACCTTTTCGTTTAGAGAGCTATGGAGTTTGGTGAGAGCTACTTTGGTTTCTTCTGGCAATTTACTTAAAATTTTTTTTCTTACCTGCAACGGGGAAATATTTTAGTATTTGCTTTCAACATGTGCTAGGTTTAGGATCTAACGAAACCAAACAGAGCATATGTACTATTGTTAACAGAATGCTGACTACAACTGATCTTTGTTCTTGAATTTGAGATTTCCAACTGAAGGTAAAAAATACACCAACAACAGATGAAAACATTCTAACAGCAGAGTGCTAACAGCTGGCTGGCCAGAAAGCCTAGCTGCACCCTGCTCACGCTGTCTGCCTCAGTGACGGAAGGAACTCTGTGTGTGTGTGGGGGGGGGGGGGGGAGGAGCGGGAGAGGAGAGAGTGTACCACTGACTTTTCCAGAAAGCCTAGCTGCACCCTGCTCACACTGTCTGCCCCAGTGACGGAAGGAACTCTGTGTGTGTGTGTGTGGGGGGGGGGGAGGAGCGGGAGAGGAGAGAGTGTACCACTGACTTTTCCAGAAAGCTTAGCTGCACCCTGCTCACGCTGTCTGCCCCAGTGACGGAAGGAACTCTGTGTGTGTGTGTGGGGGGGGGAGGAGCGGGAGAGGAGAGACAGTGTACCACTGACTTTTCCAGAAGCAGAGAACCTGGGGCTCCCTTTCTTTTCCGTTTGGGTGGGAAAGTATTTTTCAACGCCAGCTGAAGGAGAGGGGTGGGCCCACTCATAAAGACACAGGACCCCCATTACCTGGGCTGGGGTCTTATTTCATGGGTGAATACTGTCTATGGTACCTGGACACCTGGTCTCTGCTTGGACGTATCTTATAAAATGTGGGGGCATTTGCTGACATGAACCTGAAAGCCACTCCTAGAGAAAACCTTGTAGAGGAAGTCTCTGGAGCTGCTACTGCACTGAGCAGGCCCTAGAAGATGCAGTCTGGGCAGACAGGCAGCCTCTCCCTCTGTTCCCCTCACGGCTGACCACCTGAGCAGACTGGGGCGGGGCACACACACAGTTGTTCTTGTACCTGGGGACCTGCTGCTCAGCAGGGCAGGAGAGGAAAACAAAACAGCTGCTAGCTGGTGAAGAGTGTGTGTGTGTGTGGGGGGGTACAAAGACCCCAGGAAACAAGTCACACATGCCAGCTGTGAGAGCAGCCAGGTCAGAGTGAGTGTGTGTGTGGGGGGTACAAAGACCCCAGGAAACAAGTCACGCATGCCAGCTGTGAGAGCAGCCAGGTCAGAGTGTGTGTGTGTGTGTGGGGGGGGTACAAAGACCCCAGGAAACAAGTCACGCATGCCAGCTGTGAGAGCAGCCAGGTCAGAGTGAGTGTGGTGGGCTCAGTCCTCTGAACACTACTGTCTTCCAGGGTCTTTAGATTCCCAACCTGAAATGGGACCGACAAGGACGAAGAGGAAGGAGTCGGACAGACTCTCTCTTCAGGCATCTGCAAGCTAGAATGTCGCTTTACATTGCAAGAAGGGAAGATAAGCTTTAGATGAGGTTGGAAATTTGAATTTTAGATTTCTCTTTCTTTTTGAGGTACTGAGGCCTTGCATGTGTGCAACTTCGTGCTCCCAGGCCAACAGTTCACTTTTTCCATTTCAGACAGAAAGACACACAGACAAGAAGACACACAACACTAGAGCTTCCCAAGATGCTGCAGTGACTTCAGGTTGTGCTGGGGGTAGAACAGGGCTTTGCACCTGCCCTGCTGCACCCAAAGGTAGCCCACACTGGCCACCTTTGGCCACAAATATTAGTGTAGAGCAGTGTTCTTCAATGCAAACGTGCAGTTTTGGTATGTAGATAGAACATTGTTAAGGCATCTGTATCTCAGGGAAAAGGCTGTGACTTAGCAGCTAGGAAAAAATTGATTCCAAAAGAATAAAACATAATTGCTTTCTGTAGACCGACTATCCTGCTAGCAGCTGTGTGTGTGTGTGTGTGTGTGTAACCCTGAACTAAAAATTGTGTATTTGTTTTCCCAAAGAATTTAGTGCTTCCCTTTTAGGCTGTGTCAAATGTAACAGAACAAGCGTGTTCAGCTTCAAAGCAAGACACCTTAAGGCGGTAAGAAACCTACTAGCACACCTCACTCGTGATGGCGGCAGGGTCATCTACTGCCATCATCAGATCCGAAGCCACGAAGTTGAAAATGAGGTTAGTGAGGTCAGTACACATTGTCTTCAGCAGGTGTCTGGTAAGAGCTGTGTGGGCATCATCTGGAAAATAAAGGCACTTTGTTAAAGGGGGTGTCTCAGGACCCATAGAACCAGTGGAGAAACAGAGTTGACTTTACCTGTGAAAAACTTCATCCCTTTCTCAAACAACCGGATGTTACTGTAGAGGTTAGAAATCTCTTCCTGCAAGTCCTTGACTGTGTGCTTTCTGGCACTTCCAGAGGCAGAAGAGCTTGAAGACATGAACACTGAGTGCACCACTTCAACGTAAGCTCTATTAAGAGGTCTGTGTACAAGGTAAGTACATTCAGGTTAGCGAAATGGACTCAACTTATGCTGATGAAAACTTCTGTTCTTATAGAAATTAGGCTCAGGAGAAGATCTCTCTCTCTCACAATAAAGATTAATTTGGAAAATAGTTTGCAGAAGTTTGTCATACAATTTTAGGAGTTATGACTTAAGTGAATTATTTCTCTTGACTTTAAAATATTCAGAGTTGTTGTACTGGAGCAGCTAGGCTGAGTGCACACATCACAGTGCACAGACACCTGGGCTAAGTGGTGGAGCACCTAGGCTGAGTGCACACATCACAGTGCACAGACACCTGGGCTAAGTGATGGAGCACCTAGGCTGAGTGCACACATCACAGTGCACAGATACCTGGGCTAAGTGGTGGAGCACCTAGGCTGAGTACACACATCACAGTGCACAGACACCTGGGCTAAGTGGTGGAGCACCTAGGCTGAGTGTACACATCACAGTGCACAGAGACCTGGGTTCAAGCCCCACCCCCACAGGGAAGCTTCATGAGTTGTGAAACAGTGCTGCAAGTGTCTCTCCCTCTCTTCCCTCTAGCTCCCCTTTGTTAGCTTCTGTCTCTCTCAAAAAAAAATACATAAAAATATCAAAAGGCCAAGTTATTGCATTCAAGACAATAGCAAAAACTTCGGATTCAATTCAAAGTAGTCTTTGGAAGGTAATTTGGAGAAGAGCAGACTGTTAATCTACCCCATCTTCAGAAACAGTCACTTAAATTCTTGACTTCTGTAGTGGTAAAAAAGGTAACATACTAAAATAAAAACTTGTGCCCAACAACTCAAATCAACATCATTTTATTAGCTTTCATAATAATGGTTTATAAAACCATAAGACTTCAATGGAATAGCTTCACACTGCACCCACCATGAAAGTTAAAAAAATAAATAGTATTCATTAAATAATTATTAACTAATTCATCTTCATGAAAGATATAATACTTTTATGCAAAAGTATAAACACTTTTAAATGTTTTAAAAATTTTCCCACAAGCTATAAATCTAAATTGTAGACTTACTAAGCTACTAGACAGCATCTTCTTTTTTATTACTGATTTACAAGATTATGAGACAGCAGGGATGTGATTCCATACTAGCTGATATTTTTAAAGCTTGTGTTGGAATCAACTTGAAGGAAGACTGGACTAGTTACTAAAGGCCAAAGCCTAGTTGCATATAATTTCTTTCAGTCTTGTGTTAAACCTAATTCAGCCTGGCTCAACTACAAGACAGTGTCATCTACGATGAATCTCTCTAAAGACGGTTACTTTATTTTCTCCCTAAAAATGTCCTGTCCTGTTTTCAGCTCATTTTAACTCCCCAATTAAGTGATGGGAACAACAGGATACTGTATACTCTCCGCCAGGCCCAAGTAGAACAGGATGGTCCTTCCCCTTCCTTCTCGTGCTTGGTAGTGCTGGGTGGTGCTGGGTGGTGCTGGGTAGTGCTGGGTGGTGCTGGGTAGTGCTGGGTGGTGCTGGGTGGTGCTGGGTAGTGCTGGGTGGTGCTGGGTGGTGCTGAGTGGTGCTGGGTGGTGCTGGGTGGTGCTGGGTGGTGCTGGGTGTGGTGCTGGGTGGTGCTGGGTAGTGCTGGGTGGTGCTGGGTGGTGCTGGGTGGTGCTGGGTGGTGCTGGGTGGTGCTGGGTAGTGCTGGGTGGTGCTGGGTGGTGCTGGGTAGTGCTGGGTGGTGCTGGGTAGTGCTGGGTGGTGCTGGGTAGTGCTGGGTAGTGCTGGGTGGTGCTGGGTAGTGCTGGGTGGTGCTGGGTGGTGCTGGGTGGTGCTGGGTAGTGCTGGGTAGTGCTGGGTGGTGCTGCGTAGTGCTGGGTGGTGCTGGGTAGTGCTGGGTGGTGCTGGGTGGTGCTGGGTAGTGCTGGGTGGTGCTGGGTAGTGCTGGGTGGTGCTGGGTAGTGCTGGGTAGTGCTGGGTGGTGCTGGGTAGTGCTGGGTAGTGCTGGGGGGGAGGGGCAGCAGGCTTAGTGTGGGTGCTTGTCCCGCACATCAGCGCCTGTGTGTGCTCGGACACTACTGCCCACACACTGTGCCTCACCCAAACTAACTAAATGTCTGCTGGACTAAAATGCCTCTGTAGACAAAAATTGGGGGTTAGTTTCATTTTTTAACACTGATTTATCTGAGTTTTAAAAATGCCAGATACCACTAAGCCCTGGGACAGCTGTGCTACTGGGGGACTGACACGGGTACCTCACAGACTGCAGGTCCCTCGCTATCTCACTGGCAAACGGATTCATTTTTAAGCCTAAAAATATCTCAAATAAAGCAAGAAAGACAATCCAGCCTTTGAAAAGCACTAGCTTACATGCCCGAGGCCCCAGAGCATACAAATTCAGGCCCCAGCACCACCTTACACTATGGTGAGCAGGGCTGAGAGGTCTTTTCTTCTCTCACAGTAAAATAAATATATTAACTGAATAAATATATATATGTAATTTCTTTGATCTAGGTGAATGTTCTATTCAATAAATCAACTATCATAAAGCAGGAAAACTATTTTTATACTTGCTTTATTAAGTGCTCTGCAAGTTCAGAAATAAACTCCTCAGGGGCCTCTTGAAGGTGTTTTTCTAAATAATCTTCTATCTCTTCCTGACACAGAAATGTGATCTCTGACTTCTTCTTTCCTATAATAGAGACAAATAATGGGGAAAAAAAAGAAAAGAGAAACAAATAAGGTTCATTTACACATTTAGTAAGATGGCAATTCACCCACCGCCTGCCATAAAAACTGACATTAAATTTTATGCTAATAAAACTGACAACGCTAAGTAGCAAAAACCAATGAAAATAAGTTAAAATCAAGTGATTTCCTTTGAAATGATAATTTTCTGATTTTATCTGTGGAGGATTTTATCTGTGGATTTTATTTGCTTTCTGAAAGTCAATCAACGAAACACACTTTTTTCCATGTTAAAACGAGATGAGTCAAGGAGCGGACATCAGCAGTCGGGGATACTGATCAGTGGCACAGCTCAGGTATCACAGATCAGTTTGCACGGTGGGCATCTGCGTCTGACGCCCACACTCTTCACACCAGAGCCGTTCTCTGGCCTTTTTCTTTCTTGCATGTGCAAAATAAAGATCTTTAAAAAAATAGTGGGAATGAAAATAACCAAGTGGGTGGAACAAAGTCTTTTCGGACAGGATAATTTTTCTTTATTGAGCAATGGAAACTGGGCAGGATGTCCTTGGTAGAAATGAGTATTTACTAAAATAAAGCATCTTTATGATCCACATAAATGCTTGGGAAAATCCTTTGTAGCCATGTGAACCACAACTCCAGTACAAATAAGCTAAGATTTACCTTCTTAAAAAGACACAGATGAAAAAAATGGACCCTGTAGTTTTACACTCACAATTTTCAGTTTTGTTCTTACAAAAATAATTCCATGTAAGGAAAACTATACAGTTCCTATAATGGAAATAACTGTGAATTGTGGAAATGTAATACCTACTCACTTCCTAGGGAAAGTGTGAAAGAAAGCGAACAATATTTCTATTACAACAGTAAAAATATACAGGTGATTATGTACAGCTAAATTGTTATTGACTATGAAAGTAAAACTTTATCAATAAAAAAAACAGCCCAAGAATCAACTTTTACTATGTATTAGTGTTTAAATAGTTGATATCTATCACATGCTCAGGCCAGGCAAGCATATTGTCTGTTCTTTCCAGACCTGCTATCTACTCCTGAGCTTTCACATAAAATAATCTGTGATTTCTGTTTGCTTCTTACGTGCATTTTAGAAGTTTCTGCATTGTACTTCTTGGTAATAACCTTGCACACTAAGTTGATTCTATGTTTTAACCAATCATAACATAGTACTTTATCAGAAATGACAAAATTATATTTTTATGTGTCAAAGACTTATCACCTGCCTCATTTAACAATTTTTTGGGGCTATAGTTAGGAGAAAAGCATTTTCTTAGAGGCTCATTCACTCTGCTTTCTACTAGAGAGAATCTACAAATCAATGAAAAGTTAAAAATCACACGGGATGATCTTAACACTGTTCAAATAGGTGAAACTAATAGTTTCTGAAGAACGTTTCTTTTCATCAACACTGCTTTATCCACTTAAATAACAACAGCTACTTCACTCATTTTGCATCTCAGGACACTGTAAAGCCAGGCCCAGCAGCTGCAGAGCCATAAGCAGGAGCACACTGTCAGCTGTGGCCATGTTTCTCGCTCGCTGTGGGCGTCTGCTAGCTTACAGTCTTGGAGAAGAGGTAGCAAATCGCAAATTATCATCACTGCATATTTTTACATTTTTGTTGGGGAAAGGAAGAAAGGTACCAGTTTCCTAAAGTTAATATTTTAAACAGGAAAAGAAAAAACACAATTCTCTCCAGAAAAACTCAGACGTCTGCTGTCGACTTAATCGTGCACACAGTGCTCCCCATGGACAGAGTGCCTAGCCAGTGAGGTGTTCACACAAAAACCAGACACGCACAAAATCCTTCTCCACTGAGACCTGCAGACGCCGATTTCTCATGCAGTACTGCAGCTTGCTCTGCATGGCAACACAGGAACAAAATGAGGCAGCAGGAAGCAAGGTGTGACTGCGTAATAACCAGGAAAGGTTTTACAATGGTCTGACCCCTTCAAATATTTGTGAAAACAATCAAAATGGTTATTTTCAGACATAAATTATTAGGAAGGGAAAACAAAACTAACACTTGTAGGTTAGTACACTCTAGCCTAGCTCGCCCTTATTCTGCGTGGAAATACCGCACGTATCTGTGTAACAGAGCTCATCAAGGCCAATGTGAACAGGACCCATGCTCTTCTCGCTCTGACTTAAAGAGCCAGTATCTTTTCTGTGTCTTGCCCAATTACCAGGCAAGTTCCCAACATCTTTGCCTCTGCTCTTTATTGTGAAACGTTCACAAGTCTGTAGTGTGACGTTCTCTGCCAGCCTCACACCCCCGGTCACAGCCCCGTTCCTCACTCCTCACTGATGTCAAGAAGTGTGCCTCCGCTAGGGCCTCAGGTCACCAAACCAGGTCTCCTGGCTGTGGCCATGTCAGCCCCCGCAAACTACCCTCCTACAGCCCAGCCAGTGCTGACCCATGTTTTCTTTCAGCGTCAGCACTTTACTTCGCTTCTTTACTGCGTGTTTGGCACTGCTGGCAACTCCCTCTCTGGACGAACCACTTGTACAGAATGCTGCACTACTTGGCGCAAGGAGCCCAGGACGCAGCACACCCGCACACTCTGCTGCCTGTAGAGACGCAGTAACAGACGCAATGCAGAACGCCCAAGCCCTGGAAGCTTGTGTGAAGTGACTCGGCTGGCAGGGGCCGTGGGGCACAGCCGTCCCGAGCCGGTCAGCGGCCTGAGCGGTGACCAGCGCAGCCTGCGGCTCACACGGTCACTCACGGAGCCCTGGGAGCCGAGATCTCGACTATCTTGTCGAGGGACTGAGGTCCTCAGCTGAGAGACTGATCCACGCTCACTGACATGCTGCAAAGGCCTGGCCCCCCACTCGTGTGCCAAGTGTGCCAAGGGCCGCACAAAGGCGGGAGAACCGGAGCCGGCCACGCACCTGTCTGAGACGACTCATCTTCACTGTCATCGTCTTTCCTCCCTTTCTTCTTGACCTTCTTGATCTTGTGTTCTCTCGCGTTGCTACCACCGCCTCCTCTCACACTGCCGCTGCCCTCTGCTGGAAAAATGGCATTAGTTAAGATCACCTGAGGAAAAGCAGCATTCGTGGAAGGTGGTGACACCGGGCCACATCACTAAGCCTGACTGGGCAGCAGAAACACACAGGTCAGATGATGGAGCTTCCACTGCCCCTCAGACATAAGCAGCGTAGTCACTAAGAAGGAGATGGCAGATGACACTCAGGTTTCAGAAGGAAGTAAGACACGACAGTCGCACTGAAATAGTGCAGCCGGTCGCCGAAGGCAAATCTGTACTTGATTTCCAAGTGCGCTGAGACATTCATGGTAATAAGTTTCCCAAAAAGAAGACACTTCAAAGAAGTGAGTTCTCACAGCAAACAAGCCTTAAGAACACGTGTTTCCAGAGCTAAACCTGTCGGTGAGCTCTCTATCTGCAGCCGCCGTGTGTGAGATGAGCACAGCAGTGGCACAGCTGTCCCCAGCACCACGCGTCTGTGCTGGAGGGATGCTCTGCTTTGTTCTCTCTCCACAGATAAAGAACACAGCTTGGAAAAGACACTGTTCCTACTGCAGAAACTGTGAGAAACACATGATTTCTAAATGAAAGATTCCCACGATATTCTATGGACTCCAAATTTAAAAAAAAAAAAAGAAACAAACAAACAAAAAACCCAATCTCAGATAGAAGCATACTCCACAGTATAATCCTACATTTCTAGGAAGCCCAAGTATCTTCAGTATCAGGATCTATTTGGGTTCTGGTTGCATAAAGATAAAATCTTAAAATTAAATATTTGGGGACGGGCAGTGGCACATGGGGTTAAGTGCACATAGTATGAAACACATGGACCCCTGCCCAAGGATCTGGGTTTGAGCCCCCAACTCCCCACCTGCTGGGGGTTGCTTCACAAGTGGTGAAGCAGGCCTGCAGGTGTCTATCTTTCTCTCCCCCCAACTCTGCACTTCCTTTCCCTCTCAATTTCTATCTTATGAAAAAAAATTGTAAAATGGCCATAGGAGCAGTGGATTTATAGTGCAGGCACCAAACCCCAGCATTAACCCTGGAGGAAGAGAAAACTGGGGGGCCTTTTGTAACGAAGATTTATTTCGAAAGGAAAATCATAGTAACTGTACCTGAAGTACTCAGGACTGGGGCTGCTTAAAGGGAAGTTTAAAAAGTGTGGGAAAAGCCTCCTTCCTTGGGAACTTCACTCACTCAGTTGGCATGTGGCCCTGAGTCCTAAGGTATTAACAATAAATGAGATGGACAAGTCTGTGTAACAGTCACACACACACACACACACACACACACTCTCTCTCTCTCTCTCTGGAGCAGTACAGAAGAACAGGGTGCCAGCAAGATGGAACATGACTGTGCCCCACTATCCTGGGAGGCCAGGGAGGCTTCCAGAGCCACAAAGAGAAAGTAGACACGTGGGGGTGTGGGAGACAACACCAAGGCAGGGGACAGTTAGTGCAAACACCTTGAGGTGAATGTGAATTTCACAAGTTTGAGAATAAGAATCTAGGGTTACAAAGCTTGGAACTCAGAGGAGAAGGGTAGGGAGGACAACAACAGACGAGCAGATCAGGTCATTAAATTAGTTCTCCGCAAACAGCTCTCGATAATAGAAAGTTTCCATGCTCATAAAGACTGATTCATCAGAAAAACTGGCTAATGCAGCAAAGTCCACTGTGACACCCAGATCTGTCTCAGAGCAACCTATGCCATTCATCACCTGTCGCCTTTCTCCTCCGTTCTTCTTTTTTATCCTTTTTACTCGTATTAGTGCTTTCTAACATGGAAATTTGTTTCAGATCTTCTTCAGTGATCAAATGCACAGTATTATTTTTCATTTCCTGAAAATAGAACAGTTTTGGTAGATAAAGATTTACAATATTGCCGAAGGGCGGGGGGAGAGGGAGAGGGAGAAACCGTCTTAAACAAGTCACATACTAATGGTCCTCGCAGCAGAGAACTAAGCAGTTCTGGGCCCGAGCCGGCACCTGGTGCTTTCCTTGCCAAAGAATATGGCCCCTGACTGTTCTATGAGAAACCAGGATGGCACAGCAGAGAATCAGCTGTGATCCTTCCCAGCTGTTACTGGCTGCCTCCATCACTGCTCAGTAAGTGACCTGCTGGCTTTCCTCCTAGATTCCCACATCTAGTGCCAGTTGGAATTCTGAGATTACCAGAGAGATGAGGACGTAGCCATTCCCAGCCCACAACAATCAGACAGGAGTTGCAGATTTAGTCACAGTTATCTTTCCTTCTAATTCAACCTTGATAATCTAGCAAAAATCATTTTAAGAACCATGAATTATTTCCAGGAGATGAGAGCAACAAAGACAACTTCAGTACAGCTTAACAACTTGCAGTTTCTTCCCTGCAGGTGGGGCGGGGCTTGAGTCCCGGGCCTCGTGCAGGTACCCTGCACTCAACTGGCTGTAGCACTGCCTCACCCCAGGTTTCTTTCTGTGAAGATGAGGGAACTGAAAGTCTATTTATCCAGAGTCAGAGTAAACAGGCTGGGATTGTACTAAGGTTTTCTGATATCAATCCTATGTACTTTTTGTTCTTCTTTGCTGCTTATTAGGCTAAACAAGAAAAGTATCTCATTTTTTTCTGACTGTTGAAAGAGCTTAAGGTACTATTGATAAATATGATTTAAATATTTAATAAGCCCTCTTGGATTTACTATAGTCTAAGATAAATGGGCATGCTGGCCCTATCTGTAAGCAAATTTTGTATTAAATGGTGTCACTAATTAGAAATGTGAAGTCCAATAGTTTTTAAAGTAGACTCGGCATGACCTCAAATTAAACATTCTGAGCAGATGTTCTGAGGAACTAATGATTTATTTCCTCATTAAGGGCCCTGTTTCTGTACCCCAAATAGATAAGATTAGTTATACTCTGATAGATCTAGTAAACGCATTATGGACTGAATGGCAGTATACAATATACAGATAATGTTCTAATGGGCTTAGATGTTCATCTACACGCTCAGGTGCAGTGTGTGATTTCACTTATATGACTCCATTTTATAAAATCGGCTCCCCAAGTTCTAACTTCTGCATCCCAACAAATGAAGGAGGAGAGGGGGATCCAGGAGAGGAAGTGAAAAGGGATGACAGGCAGAAGGGAAATGTTCTATGAAAACACCATGTCCGTGCAGGGGTAGTTTGCCCATTTTCCAAAAGCCATCAGATGATTCTTACATGAAAATGCTGTAATATTTGCAAGGAAGGAACACCTGCAATACCTTTTCAGCTTTCTGGTGCATCAGATCCCTGAAAAGCTCTGTGCAGTCATTTATAAATTTTTCACTGACCACAACAGTGTCACTGAAGACCACTGCTGAAGCTTGTTTGCTGAACGCTCTCATCACTTGCTGAAGCAACATGGCAGCATCCTCAACAGAAAAAGAACTGGGCAGCAGAGGCTGGAATCAGAAATAGGATGTGAACCGTGTCAGTGCACTGCAACATCAGACATCTAAAGCACCTGTTAGGTTATTTCTCTGAGTGGCCTCATTACTGCCTATGGTTCCCAGGGTACTCTGAGCCCTGAGCTGATCACCTCCTGTCCCCATGACAGCAGCAGGTGCAGAGATCAGTGCGAGCACCGGGTCAATGCTGTGAAGGGGACTCTGTCTCCATGACAGCAGCAGGTGCCAGTGCACTGGCAGAGATCAGTGGGAGCACCGGGTAAATGCCGCAGGGTGGCTGATTTGACTGCCTACACAGAGCATGAGGAATCCCGTTCATTCTTTTAGTGGCAGCATTGGTATGAACATCCTATGTTTTGTTTGTCTGAAGTTTATAGAACTCTGAATGCTTTACTATTCACACAAAGTGTTAACAGCAAAGTAAAAATTACTTTTCTTATAACATTGACGACAAAAACTTTAAGGTCAAGACTACCTTCCCTATCTCAATTTTCAAAATGGCCATATACTAGTAAGATACCAGCAGTCATCGGTATAAAGAAAGATCAAGAAAGAGAGACGACGTACTGCAATGTCAACCCAGGTTCCAGAGCTGATAGCTTCCTCTACTGATGCTTCCACCCGGTCCACAAGTCCTTGACCAACACAAGTCGCTTTCAGAAACAACAGCTGTGCTGCCTTGTATCTTTTCTTTATGTAATTCACAGCGTCTGGGATTCCAAGCCTGGATAAGGCATCAAATTCTAGAAACATGTCACAAAGTAGGAATAGGATAATCAGTGAGTCGTGTTTTTCATAAATAAACTTGACCTAAATCTACTCTTAGTGAATACACTATATCCTCACATCATTAAAGAATAAAGTAATAAAGCTTACTACCTCATTTTGAAACCTTTCTAAATTTAAAATTTCTATTTTATTTATTGGATAGAGACAGCCAGAAATCGAGGGGAATGGGGAGATAGAGAGGAAGACAGGCAGAGACACCTGCAGCCCTGCTTCATCACTCACAAAGCTTTCCCCCTGGCAGGTGGGGACCGGGGACTCTAACCGGGGTCCTTGCACACTGTAACATATGCGCTCAACCAGGTGCGCCACCATCTGGCCCTGAGACCTTTCTAGATTTTATCACTAAATACCTTGTCAGTGCCAGCTGCATCAACTGAAGGGTCTGAGGGAAATATGAGAATTACAGAATAACAAAAGAAGAGGTGAGTTAAGGGAAGGCATTTATTTATGTATGGAAATAAAACTGGAACTAATTTTATCTATTACAATTACAGAAATGGGATCTAGTTTCATCATAAAGTTTAAGACAAAATAATTCTCCACTGTAATTTAAAGTAATAAAAGATTGAGCATATTAAAAAAGCAAATAATTGGAACTTTATAGCTACTAGCTACTCGACATATCTGCCATTCCCTCTCTTCTTAAAAAATAATGTTTAAAAATTAATTATAAGTTTTAATTTAAGTCCATGGCCGAGAAACTAAAAGTATACTACTAAAGGTTCAGAAGCCGTAACAAGCAAGCCCTTAAGCCGTGTGAACACTTAGAATGTTACAGTGGTCTTAGTGAAAAAGGAATCAATTTCTTTTTCTTTAAAAAACTAATCTCTTACGCAGTTCGTCTTAGTTGAAAAGACTGATTAAGTGTGTCACACATATAAACCTGTTCACTGTGTCAATGAGTTAAGTCAATAAACTTGCTTTACCCACGTGACAAATCCTCAGAAACAGAATTCAAAATATGTTTCAGAGGAATCAGAAAAGTAGTAAAAATGATTATGAAGCAGATAGCCAACATAGTACTTCTAAGATGATATATAAGTGGAAAACTGCAACTTTGTAAACATGGAAGAGCAGGTTCTTTACGAATCAAAAACACCTCAAGTTGTAGTGGTTATCACCGCATTGCAGAAGGCGGCAATACCAGCTTTGATTTTTTTGTATATTAAAACTATTGAATGAGAATGGGATCAAGCTCCGTTCTAACATCCGCAAAAACATGCATGCTTTTAAGCTCAAAGAGAAGGATGACAACCTGCCAGCTAACAGTACAGGACTATGGACTCTCGTGCCCTCCTGATAACAGAGAGCGGTGCCAGATTCAAAGGAAAAGAACGAGTTACCCAGGTAGCCGTTCTGTCTGAAGAAGGCGTCCACCCAAGCGCTCTGTGTCTTGGAGTAGATGTCAGGGACAAACACCGCTTTGTCCTGTCTCCCGCCAACAACAGAGCCTCGCACTCGGCCGCTGTCAACAAGCTCCTCAAGCACAGCTGGATCAAATCCAAACACAAGAACATCAGAGCAAGGATGAATCACAGAAAGCCAATCACTGTCTCACCCTTCATTCATCCTTATCCTTTAAAAAGCGGCTCGGGACCTGGAGGATGGCTCCACCCGAAAGAGCAGAGGCTCTGCAGATGGCCGAGTGCCACAGGGCCCACGCTCGAGCCCAAGGACACCGTGAGCCAGAGACACTGGAGCTCTGGTCTCTTTCCCTCTGTATGTGCGTCTCCACTAAAGCTGGTTTCATAAGCACTTCTTTATGCCGGGCGTCTTTCTGAATGGGCTTACTGGCTGTCAGAAATAACTCCAGCCACGTGCAGGGCCAGTGGCGCAATGGGTAACGCATCTGACTGCGGATCAGAAATCACTCCAGCCTGTCAGCTTTGCCCTTTGTAGGGGACTTTTCTATTTACTATAAAATACTTGTTTTATGTAAACCTGGTGCTGGTGCCAGAGGTACCCACTGCATGAATGTTAAATGCTAAATGTCACTGTCACCACCGCCGCCATCACCAGAGGCACCCACTGCATGAATGTTAAATGCTAAATGTCACTGTCACCACCGCCGCCATCACCAGAGGCACCCACTGCATGAATGTTAAATGCTAAATGTCACTGTCACCACCGCCACCATCACCAGAGGCACCCACTGCATGAATGTTAAATGCTTAATGTCACTGTCACCACTGCCGCCATTACCAGAGGCACCCACTGCATGAATGTTAAATGCTAAATGTCACTGTCACCACCGCCGCCATCACCAGAAGTCTTGTGTCAGTCTGAGAAGTAGGTACCTCTGGCACCGCCACCAGCACCAGGTTTACATAAAACAAGTATTTTATAGTAAATAGAAAAGTCCCCTACAAAGGGCAAAGCTGACAGGCTGGAATGATTTCTGATCCGCAGTCAGATGCGTTACCCATTGCGCCACTGGCCCTGCACGTGGCTGGAGTTATTTCTAACAACCAGCAAGCCCATTCAGAAAGACACCTGGCATAAAGAAGTGCTTATGAAACCAGCTTTAGTGGAGACATAAACTAGTCTACTTACACATCTCAGAATCTGAATGCCAAGTAAATCAGAACGTATCAGGAAAGTGCTCATTTACCAAGAACATGCAATGAAATTCTATTTACTATCAGAATTTTGTGTGACTACACCTCCCAAATCCATGCTGAATTCAGTCAAGCTGTTCATCACTCCCGAGAGGACCTTACATGATAACAGAATCTTACCAACATGCCACACTCAGCCTTTATGTCTTGAGCAAGACTTTGTGTTTAAAACCCACATTTTAAAAAGGGGAGGGGATAAAAATTACCTTTTGGTTCTTTACTTGAATTTCTTTTCTATTCTTCATCTAAGTTCTTATAGTCACAGAGATATAAGTTGAAAAGTCACTACTTTAAAAATCCCAGTAAAGTTTAAAATAAAATTTCCAAGACCTCATTAAGAGGTTTACACCCCCCCCCTCTAATAAACAATACTTGGAAATATTTTTCTGTTGGTCAAATTTTGTTAGATACATGATTTCATACTAGAAAATATATAAAATCTATAAGGTGAAAACCAATCTTAATACTGTAATTTGAAATCTTGACCATATAAGTATGTGAATAACAATTATCACACACAAACACTATTTTTTTTTTTCCATTCCATTCCTCTGGGAATAGCAGTATTAAATGTATGGAAGGTAAAACAGATACATACATGAACATTGGTATTAAAATTTTTTTCCATCAGAAATATTTTAATTATGTTAAATTTTTAGGTTAAAAGCCCGTGAGTTTTCTGTCTAGTCTATTTCCCACTTAGGTGACATCAGTTAAGTCAAACTCACAGTAAAGAAGCTGTTCCTGAAATCCGTATTTTGAAATCAAAGAATTCACTGCGGTGGGCCTTCAGTGGAGAGAAAAACAAAGACAAAATTTTCTTAATTATAGAATCACACATTTTATGACTTAAAAAGTAGGATATTTAGCTTATGAAAAGTACCAAATAATTTAAGATTAAAAAAAAAAGGCAAAAACTGCACGTGTGTGCGCACACGCGTGCGCCGAAGGTCTACTGTGATTCCAGGGTTCCCAAATGGTTTTTGATCTTTTCTGCTTTAGATTAAGATGAACAGAGGTGAGGAGAGAGACTCTGGGGGTGGGAGAAAGAGACACTACCACCTGTGTAGCGTCTCCTCATCTCCCTCCCTGGTTCCCATGATTCCAAGACTTGAATCTGGGGTGAAACCCTATACATCACAGTTTATATTCCTAACCACAACCATGCTAATGAAATAGCAGGGAAATGTGTACTCCTAATTGGGGATCAAATTACTTTCCTACCAAATACTTCTCATTTACTGACACTTGACTAACTGCTTTGCCTTTTTTGTGTTTTTGTTTTCCCTTACTCTGATCTGTCTTAGAGACTATTGTTTTCACCTAGAAATAGTTATATGAATAGCAAAGAATTTTCTCTTTTGAAAGAAAGAGCCTATATATGTACTTAAAGTAATCTGGAGTCATACACTCCCTAGAGTAAGTGGCTGATTTTGAGGAAGCCACTTAGTAAGCACTTTTATGTAGATCGGTACTCTTGGTAATGACTCCATCTTCATTCCTGAAACAGAGAGGAGACATAGCTTGGACAGTGGTTGCTTTCTTCTGCACACAGTCCAGGCTCAAGCCCAGCCCCCACGGCACTGAAGAAGCTTTGGTGCTGTGCTTCCTTTCACTCTGTCTTTAACAGTCTAATGAAGAACAGGATGATGCTGATGGTCATAAGCTACTGTTTCTACAAAGAATGAAATTAGAATAAGCAGCTTTCTAAGAAACAGTTACCAACAATAACTGGAAAAATCTTAAATTGGGTGTGACTGGATAGAATTCTCTTCTGTGATTATCTGACTACAGACAAATTGCGTGAATACCAGCACATCAAAGGAGCACATAAGCAAAACTGGACACCTATGAAAGAAATGGCTTTTGACCTTCAAAAGTTCAGTAGTCAGTAAAGGCAAGAGAAAACCAAGTACGTGTTCCAGAGTGAAGTGGCTGTGAAGGTCTGACAACAGAATGACCCAGGATTCTAAACTGGAATTTTCTGAAATCAGGGATTATTCCAACAGTGGGTAGGTGGCCTGTGAGTAGGATCCACAGACTAGATCATAGGACGTGCCCGCACTAACTTCCTGATTTCATGTTTTATTGTGTAGGGCGGATGCCCTTGTTTGCAGGGCACAGACTGAAATGTTTGTAGTGATGGGACATTCTGGCAATCGCTTCCTCTTCAATGGCTCAGTGAAAATTCTCTCTTGCAACATTTTATAAGGTCAGACTACTAAAGATAGGAAATTACTGTATATTACAACATTACACTTCAGGCCCTTCTAAGCTCCTACGTCTTTGCGTCTCCCAGGTCTTGCATGTGGTAGATGCTCAACAGGAAGTTACTGTGGTGCCCGTGCAATCTACCTCCTGGATAGCACTGGGAAGAGAAGCACTGAAATAGTGTAGTTGGGACTTGAGGATGTCACACAGGCCACTCTGCATCCCTAGGAGACACGACTTTCCAAAAGGCCATGTTCTGGAAAAAGCAGCAAGAGAACAACAGATGACCAGGAGGTTTCTGGCACTATCAGATGACAATTTTCTGGCAGGACAAACATAAGTGAAAAATAAATGTATTTGAGGAGCCTGGCAGACTGGCTCAGGGACAGTGTGTCATCTCAGAGGTTGAGCTGGAAGTGCTTGCAAGACATTCCAGTAAAGATGCTGTCCAAGTATTAAGACCTTTAAACTCACAAGAGAAATGCAAGCACCCAGGAAGTGCCATACTGAGAAAAAAGCTAGTCCTAAGGCAAACTCGAAAGGTTAAGCAAAGGAGGAAGATTTAGAGGGGCAACTGAGAAGGGAAAGCCAAAATGATCAACCAGAAAAGTATGGTGTTCCAAAAAAGGGAAGAGGAAGAGATCGCTTCCAGAAGGTGTTCCTCAAAGTGTGCTCTGCAGCAGGGTCACCAAGGATTATCAGATGTGATCACACTGCCGTGCTAAGCGTGGCTCTGTCAATGGGAGGATCTGGAGGCTGAGTTCGGAAGGGGCAGACACCAAGAAAACAGACAGTGAAAACAGACATTAGCTATGGTGGGTGGGGGGAGGTGTTCTAAGGAAGGAACAGAGAGAATAGCAGATGTATGCAAGGTGGTCTTCAGGAAAGGCTTCATCTTCAAGCAGGAGAAACTAGGACATACTTAAGCGCTGCTGGCGCAAAGCCAGAGATAAGGCTGATTAAGGACAAAGCAGAGAGGAGCTGACCGAATACAGTCTTAGCTTCCTGCTAGTTTGCTATACAGATCCGGAAAACTCTGGTGGTGGGTGTGATGTGGAACTATACACACTGTAATCTTACAACCTTGTAACAAACTATTAATAACAAATAAAAAGTAAGGGGCTGGATGATGGAGCCCCTGGCTGAGTGTAAGGACATCCTTACATCATGTAAGGACCCGGGTTCAAGCCCCGGTCCCCACCTGCAGGGGGAAAGCTTTGTCAGTGGTGAAGCAAGGCTTTAGGCGTCTCTGTCTCTCTCCCTCCCTTATCATTCCCTTCCATCTCGATTTCTGGTTGTCTCTATACAGTCAATAAAGATAGATAATTAAAACATTTTTTAAAAAGAAAGAAAAAAGAAAAAGCAACAAGGACACAAGGAAAGAGAGGGGAGAACACAAAGAGAAACTTGGACTGGGTGGGGTGACTTGCACCAAAGCAAAGGGCCCTGGGAAAGGAGGGAGGTGGGGTGGAGAGCCTTGGCATCTGGCCCTGGCTGAGGGGGGACCTACAGTGGGGGTGGCAGGGTCTGCGGAGGCCTCTTGTGGGGCAACAGCTGTGCTGTGAACCATTCACCTCTCCAACCATAAGGATGATAGAAGGGAAAAGGCGCTTACTGACCTGGTGATAGCACTGAACAGTCCACGGATACGGGCCTTATGTCTAGCTACAAAAGCCTCAGTAAAAAGCACTCCTCTGTTATCAAGATCAATGTGTCCATCAATAATCCTACCTATTCGCTGAGACAGCGCCTACGAGGAAAGAAGATATAAATACATATGATCACAAGCGTACACTGATACTCATACTCCTATACACAAGTGAAGCTGCATTTTGATGTTGTATGAGTCTCAATGCAAAATCTCAAAAAGCATAAATTCATGAGAAGTAACAAATGAAAACATATTCATGGCAGAATTAAAAAATGGAATGATTCCAACTGTAGATATTTGAAGAACTTAATGCTACCTGTTAAGTGTTATGTCTAATTGACCTAGGGAGCTCAGTGGTGGCACACCTGGTTGAGCACACACTTTATCAGGTGCAAGGACTCAGGTTCAAGGCCCTGCTTCCCACCTGCAGGGGAAAATCAGCTTCAAGAGCTGTGAAGCAGTGCTGCAAGTTTTGGTATCTGTCTGTCTACCTATTTATCTATTACCCCCTCAATTTCTGTCTGTCTCAATAAATAAATATAATAGATAATAAGGTGTGAGCAGCCTGAGACATACAGGCACAGCCAAAACACACAAACAAACAGGAGAAGACTACCTGGAGCTTCTAACACTAATGGAGAGAAAAACTGTTCCAAGAATCTTCAACAGTGAGAAACCCAAGACTTGAAAAATTATAGTTTCTGATATAAATACTTACAACTTGTATGTGTTCTGAGATCAATCTCAAGAAAGTAACCCCCATTTACACCAGGACTGGAGTCAGGTGTAACAAGTAAGTCTGAATATATTTTATATCCCAAGACAAATCCACTCAAGCCAGCCTGGTAGTAGGAATGATGGCATAGAAAAATGCTTTCCAAAATGCTTTTTGTTTACTGAACTATTAAAATGTAGTATGTGAGTGTCATATTCAGAAAAATTAAAACTGAAGGGTTCAGCAAAGTAGAGCAACGAAGCAGTGCACTTGCTTTGTCTAGTGTCATCTCATGAAAGGAAGCTTATATAAGCTTCAGTCCTGTGATCTCTTTCTCTTTCTAGCTGAATCAGTCAGCCCAGAGAAACCCTGTTGATGACCAAAAAACAAGTCAAACCAATCAACACAAACCCAATATTCCATTTGATAAAATTTCCATTGTTGTGGGGGAGACAGCATAATGGTTCTAGCACAAGACTCCCATGCCTGAAGCTACAAAGGTCTCAAATTCAATCTGCAGCAGCATCATGAGCCAGAGAAGAACAGGGCTCTGGTAAAAACAAACAGGTCCACCATTAAACAAAAACAAAACCCCTTTCAGGGGTGGGAGAGATAGCATAATGGTTATGCAAACAGACCTGAGGCTACAGATCCTAGGTTCAATTCCCCACACTACCATATGCCAGAGCTAAGCAGTATTCTGGTAAAAAAAAAAAAATCAACTAATTAATTAATTTAAAATATAAATATGAGGTTAACTGTTGAAAGGCTCTGTAGGAAAGAGAACACTTGTGCACTGTTGACAGGAAAGCAAATTGGTACCAACACATTGAAAACAGTAAGGAAACTTCAAAAAAACTAAAAATAGAACTACCATATGATTCAAAGTTTTCATTGTAAAGCACAGAGGTGAAGTGATTCTTTTTATTTTTTAGTACTGAATAACTAAGCAGTGGCACAGACAGACCCCAAATCAAAATAAGTTTAATTCTAGAGTCCACGAGTCCTCCACCCTTGTACAAGACATTTGGGCAAGAAAATTCCTTGTATAGAGAATGTTCTGTGAATGTTAGGAATGTCAGCACTCCTGGTCTTTACTCACAAGAGACCAGTAGTACTGCTACTCAATCTCTATTAGTCCACCATCATTTCTAAAATATAACTAGGTGATCAGAACTGTAAACACTGTGGTCAGTTTCTATATAGTTGACAGAATCAGGAAACAGACCTATGCATTCATGATACACTTAAAACTGAATTAAAGCAGGCCAAATTTTTTTTTAGGGTTTAGAAGTATTATAATTTGTAAATTATTTTCAAAGTCACCAATGTGTCAATAGTTAGAAATATGCCCCCAAATATACTATTACAACATCAACAGTCAAACATTGCAAAGATCAATTAATGGAAGTCCAGTTTTTTCCTTCCATGAATAGTCTTTGCTTATCTAAGAACAAAATACCTGTGTCAGAAAGTTTCCAGGGAGATCATAGGTTTTACACAGCTCTGATATGGCAACCTGACCACTTTCTTGCAACTTATCATTAACCTCTTCTGCCAACCGATCCAAATAGTTCCTAGTATTTATTAAAAAGGAAAAATGAAAACAATTAAGAATGAGTTTTCTTCTATATTTTATGTTTGACTTGTGTGGCAATAAAGTCTGCCCTAGAAATAGAAGGCCAGATGTGTCTAGGTCGACACATGTAATTTTTCCTCCAATGTTAATCACATCACAAAGGCTGGAATTTTTTAATAATAGGAATTTTGCAATGATATTCCACTAATATTTCTATAAACCTATTTTCAGAGTTAGGCTCATAAAGAAAAGAAAGGCAAAACTTAGGTCTTGATGTTTTGTCGGCATTATTTATTAAATGAGAATGAACCAAAGCATCACTCTGGCACATGCAATGCCAGGTATTGAACACGGGAACTCAGACTTTCAAGTTAAAAGTTCTAGCCACTCACAGGCCTCAGGTTTTGATAATCTTTGATCATTGAAAACAAAAATCTGCTATGTTCTGAAGTATTCAATATTAATCAAGTCCTTGTTTTTTGTCTGCTTTTTTTTTTTGTTTGTTTGTTTCTTTTTTTAATTGCCATCAGGGTCATTGCTGGGGCTTGGTGCTGGCACTATGAATCCACTGCTCATGGCAGTCATTTTTCCTTCCCCTCCCCCCTTTCTTTTTTACCAGATAGGATAGAAATTGAGAGGGAAGGGGGAAATAGGGAAAGATAAAGAGAGACACCTGCATACTTGCTTCACCACTTATGAGGCCTCACCACTGCAGGTGGGGAGCAGAGGCTTGAACCCAAGTCTTTGAGCATAATAATGCCTGCACTCAGCCAGGTGCAATACTGCCCAGCTGGATCCTCAAGTCCTTATTTTTCAATATAATGATCCTTATAATGAAAACCAGTACTAAAAAGGGTTTTAACCAAAATAGACCTGCTCTAAAATTAAATATAAATGAGGCCAAATATACTTATGGAAAGAGTTCTTTAATAATGTACTTACTCATCTATCAGTTGTCCCAAAATAAGTTGAACATGCTTTTCTGATTTAACAATATCACCAATTCTGTTTTCAATATATGTCAAGTCAACATTAATTACCTGAAAATAAACACAACTGCTACTAGTGCCACGTTCACAATATATATCAAGCTTGAAAGCATATATGTAGAAATACCATTTTTATAGCATACCTACTATGGTGTATTACATTTGACATATAAAGAGCTTTGATCAAGTTAGTAGAAGCTTATTGCTTATTTGCATTCAGCTCTTAATAACTGCACTTTCTCTCGTTAGGAAAGTGTATATCCCAGCAGAAGAAAGTGCATTTAGACAGAAAGCTATTTCACATGACTCGTCACCCTGTATATGATGTACTTTATTGATTATTTATTTGCCAGAAACAGAGAGAAACGTGTAGCACTGCTTCACTGCTCATGAAGCTTTCAGCCAGCAGGTGGGAACCAGGGGTTTGAAGCCAGAACCCATCAGCACTGTAACAGGTGCTCTGAGGGGAGTGCCACGGCCCAGCTCATACACTGCTGCTCACTAAGGACACCTTACTTTTACTTACTTATAATAAAAACTTTTTCTTTATTTGACAGAGACAGTGAAAAACTGAGCGGGAAGGGGAAGATAGAGAGGGAGCTAGAGTCACCTGCAGCCCTGCTCTACCCCTTGTGAGGCTTACCTGCTGCAGGTGGGATGGGAGCCTGACCCCAGGTCCTTGTGCATGGTGTGTCAATCCCCAGCCCCCAAATACCTTGCTTTAAAAAACACTTTACTACTTACACTTACTAAAAATACTGACACACAAAAGTAGCGATTTTCTCAAAAAATCGTATTAATTCTGAAATTACATAAAATTAAAACTGAGTTTAATTGGTAAAGCATAAAGCATAAGCAAACCAAAGGGGCACAATAATTAAATTGACTCCATTTGTCAGACTTTAAAATGATTGAATGCACTGGTGAGTGTATTCCGCAGCACTATACAAAATAGGACACCAGTATCATTGAATACTTGACAACACTAAACAAACATCAAAACTGATGTCAAAAGAAAAATAGAAATTTACCTTTTGTAGATCAACAATGTTTACTCGACCTTAAAAGAAGATAATCATTTATTTTATATTACACATAGACCAATCTTAAACTGTCAATTCCAACACGTTAACATTCTGCATCATCTAAGTCACACTGTTTATATTTTCAAATAAACTTGCATTTTAAGTTTTAAAAAGAAAAAAAGGAAAATCAAATTGTCCTTGCTTATAGTACTGTTCCATAGAATGATGGGTATAACAACAATGAATCTCCTAACTTGTTAATATGTAAAGATTCTTTGTAAAGTCTGCTAACATGGCCTTGAATTTCAAAAAGAAATGCTACTTAAAAGTCACTGTTCCGTCTTGATGATCAGTGCCTGCTAACAGCTAAGTACCCTTGCTTGAGTCACGATACACTCACAGGCTCACACACACTAGACATAGTGGGTAATAAAAAATTCTGTTCTGGGTAGGGGTAGATAGCATAATGGTTATGCAATGAGATTCTCATGCCTGAGGCTCCAAAGTCCCAGGTTCAATCCCCTGCACCACCAAAAGCCAGAGCTGATCAGTGCTCTGGTAAAAAAAAAAAAAAAAAAATTCTGTTCTAGAAAACACTTCATCAGCTACAGTAAATCCAGAGGGAGTGGGGAGACAGACACCTGCAGCCCTGCTTCACCACTTGTGTAGCTTTCCCCCTGCAGGCTAGGACTAGGGGCTCGAACCCGGACCCCTGTGGATCCTAGGGTGTGCGCTCAACCAGGTGCACCACCACCCGGCTACCAAACACAATTTTTCAAGCAATAGTTTCGGGGCTGGAGCAACAGGTCGTTGGGCGGAGTGGAGGGGAGCGCTGCCTAACTGCTTCTGGCCTGCGGACACTGCAAGGCCGAGGCTGCGCTTGTGCTTCTCTACAGGAGAAGGCCACTGAGGGCGCGACCTGCAGTCTGAGGCCCCTGGGGTCACATGACCATTGGCGGCTCTGCAGGAGGCTGGCAGGTGGCCACAGCCGGCTGGGCTCCCAGGAAGGAGGCACTGGGAGAGCTGGCGTCCCAGCACAAGCAGTGGCTCTGGCTTTGCCCCCTACCTTCACCCAGCTTGTCATAGGAATGTGTGGTGTCTACAGGGAGGCTGACCACCACAGCTGAGGAGAGCCCTGAGGAAAGCGTGGTGTCTACAGGGAGGCTGACCACCACAGCTGAGCAGAGCCCGGAGGAAAGCGTGGTGTCTACAGAGAGGCTGACCACCACAGCTGAGGAGAGCCCTGAGGAAAGCGTGGTGTCTACAGGGAGGCTGACCACCACAGCTGAGGAGAGCCCGGAGGAATGCGTGGTGTCTACAGGGAGGCTGACCACCACAGCTGAGGAGAGCCCGGAGGAATGCGTGGTGTCTACAGGGAGGCTGACCACCACAGGGCCTAGGGCATACTGAGTGCTGACGTGCTCACGGGTCTGCGGAGACCCCAGAAGCAGGCGAGAGGAGGGAGGCCGCCACTCACCACCGCGGACGGCCAGCTCCTCCCGCATCTCCTTGCTGATCTGCGCCGGAGTGAGGTACTCCTTCCCGTCCAGCGTGTGCACCACCTCCAGCTGCTTCTGGGCCACCAGCTTGCTCACGACCTCCACGCAGTTCCGCTCCGACAACCTGAGGAGAGGAGCCGGGCTGTGCAGCTCGCAGAGGGCGAGGGCGAGCGAGGAGCTGCTGCGTCCTGAAGACCGCGTCCTCACAGCGCGCAGCACCCGCGGCGCCTCAGAGCCTGTGGGGCTGCTGTGGCCTGAGTTCCAGTGGGTGGACCTCAGTCCTGACCGGGACTCCACTGGCTCGCAGACCTGCCTGTAGCTCGGACCTCAAGAGGAGGCGCGACAGATCCTCGCAGGGCAGATTCTCTAGCACCCGGAGCACGTGGGCTTCCACCCGCTCAGCGCAGCCCACCCGGCCTTCCAGCCCAGAGCGCGGGCAGGGCCAGCAGCCTGGAGCGGCAGCACCCGCGCTGGAGGCTCCGGCCCGGGTGTGTGGGAGTCACTGTCCCGCAGCCCCGCAGCCCCAACACGTCACAGCAGACCAGGTGGGTGTGGGTGGCCCGTGGCTGGGTGAATCCCCCACGAGAGCAGCGGGAGCTCTCCGGGGCTGAGTGACAGGGGCCCCGAGAAAAGCGCTCCTGTGGGGGGGTGTGACCTGGCGGAGGGGTGGGGGATGGGAGGGTGCTGCGGGGAGCAGGGTGACAGGAGTGACCCAGGGGCGGGGTGACGGGGGTGACGGAATGACGGGGGTGACGGGTGTGACTGTCTGACGGGGTGACTGAAGGGGGTGACTGTCTGACGGGGGTGACAGGGTGACTGAAAGGGGTGATGGGGTGACTGAAAGGGGTGACGGGGTGACTGAAAGGGGGTGACGGGGTGACTGAAGGGGGGTGACGGGGTGACTGGAGGGGGTGACGGGGTGACTGAAGGGGGTGACTGTCTGACGGGGGTGACAGGGTGACTGAAAGGGGTGACGGGGTGACTGAAGGGGGGTGACGGGGTGACTGAAGGGGGTGACGGGGTGACTGGAGGGGGGTGGCGGGGTGACTGAAGGGGGTGGCGGGGTGACTGGAGGGGGGTGGCGGGGTGACTGAAGGGGGTGGCGGGGTGACTGAAGGGGGGTGACGGGGTGACTGGAGGGGGTGACGGGGTGACTGGAGGGGGGTGGCGGGGTGACTGAAGGGGGTGGCGGGGTGACTGAAGGGAGGTGACGGGGTGACTGGAGGGGGGTGGCGGGGTGACTGAAGGGGGTGACTGAAGGGGTGGCGGGGTGACTGAAGGGGGTGACGGGGTGACTGAAGGGGGTGGCGGGGTGACTGGAGGGGGGTGGCGGGGTGACTGAAGGGGGGTGGCGGGGTGACTGAAGGGGGGTGACGGGGTGACTGGAGGGGGGTGGCGGGGTGACTGAAGGGGGTGGCGGGGTGACTGGAGGGGGTGGCGGGGTGACTGAAGGGGGTGACGGGGTGACTGAAGGGGGTGACGGGGTGACTGAAGGGGGGTGGCGGGGTGACTGGAGGGGGTGGCGGGGTGACTGGAGGGGGGTGGCGGGGTGACTGGAGGGGGGTGGCGGGGTGACTGGAGGGGGTGGCGGGGTGACTGGAGGGGGGTGGCGGGGTGACTGGAGGGGGTGGCGGGGTGACTGAAGGGGGGTGACGGGGTGACTGAAGGGGGGTGACGGGGTGACTGAAGGGGGTGACTTTCTGGGGTGACTGAAGGGGGTGGCGGGGTGACTGGGTACCGGGCGACCCGGGAGGTGTGGCGGGGCCGATGCTCCGGAGGTGTCGCCCGGCCGGTGGCCGCAGGGGCAACGTGAGGGTCGGGGGGCCCCGTGTGGAGTCGCGCGTGGAGTCCCGCAGGCACCTGTGCGCGGCGTCCGTGAACTGCGCGCGCTGGAAGTCCGCCGCCAGCCGCCGGATCTCCTCCCAGGCGTCCGCCATCGCTGCCTGAGGCCGGAGAGGGTGCGGGGACGGCGGCCAACCCGGCGGGGCGGGGCGGGGCGGGGCGGGGCGGGGCGGGGCGGGGCGGGGCGGGGCGTGGAGAGAAGAGCGGCCGCCACGTCAGCGCACGGGCGGCGCGCGGGGACGCGGCTACGTCACACGTCAGAGCACGGGCTGCGCGCGGGGACGCGGCTACGTCACACGTCAGAGCACGGGCGGCGCGAGGGGACGCGGCTACGTCACACGTCAGAGCACGGGCTGCGCGCGGGGACGCGGCTACGTCACACGTCAGAGCACGGGCGGCGCGAGGGGACGCGGCTACGTCACACGTCAGAGCACGGGCGGCGCGCGGGGACGCGGCTACGTCACACGTCAGAGCACGGGCTGAGCGCGGGGACGCGGCTACGTCACACGTCAGAGCACGGGCGGCGCGAGGGGACGCGGCTACGTCACACGTCAGAGCACGGGCTGCGCGCGGGGACGCGGCTACGTCACACGTCAGAGCACGGGCGGCGCGAGGGGACGCGGCTACGTCACACGTCAGAGCACGGGCGGCGCGCGGGGACGCGGCTACGTCACACGTCAGAGCACGGGCTGCGCGCGGGGACGCGGCTACGTCACACGTCAGAGCACGGGCGGCGCGAGGGGACGCGGCTACGTCACACGTCAGAGCACGGGCTGCGCGCGGGGACGCGGCTACGTCACACGTCAGAGCACGGGCGGCGCGCGGGGACGCGGCTACGTCACACGTCAGCGCACGGGCGGCGCGCGGGGACGCGGCTACGTCACACGTCAGAGCACGGGCTGCGCGCGGGGACGCGGCTACGTCACACGTCAGAGCACGGGCGGCGCGCGGGGACGCGGCTACGTCACACGTCAGCGCTCGGGCGGCGCGCGGGGGCGACGTTACGTCGGCGCACGGGCTTTACGTCAGCTCGGAGACGGACGGGCCGTGGGCAGGGACGGGTCAGTGGGTGGAGGCGGCGCTGGAGGCCGCGTGTCTGCGCGTGTGGGAGAAGCCGGGCGTCCGGCATTGGGTTGCTGTCGGCAGAGACGCGAGCGGGGGCGCCCGGGAGGCTCCTGTCCCCGGGGCTCGGCTCCCCGCGCGGGTCGCGGCCGGCGGTGCGGGGGGAGGGGGGCTGCGCATGCGCGCGGCCGGCCCGCAGCTGGGCTCCGGGTCTCGAACCCGCGTCGTGCCGGGCGCGGAGGGTGAGGGGACGCCGTTCCCGTGGTTCGTGCGGCGAGGGAGCCGGAGGCGGCGGGCTGAGCGGAGCAGCGGTCGCGCCACCGACGAGGACGGCAGGGCCCGGAATGCCCGTGGCCGGGACTCATCCGCTCCGAACAGGCGGCACGTTTCCGGGTTCGAGCCCCCGGCTCCCCACCTGCAGGGGCGTCGCTTCCCAGGCGGTGACGCAGGTCTGCAGGTGTCTGTCTGTCTCTCCCCCTCTCTGTCTTCCCCTCCTCTCTCTATTTCTCTCTGTCCTATCCAACAACAACGACAGCAATAACAACAACAACAACAACAACAATAAAAAACAACCAGGGCAACAAAAGGGGGTAAATAAATGTTCTTTAAAAATGCAGAAAGAAGTGCTGAGAAGCGTAGCGTTATTCTACGGACTTGGCAGTTCTTGGATCTCCTGAAACCTGAACCCAAGGTGTCTGGAGATGCAGGGAGGTGGCGGGGTGAGCTGGGCCGGGCCGAGAGGCGAGCTCGCGGAGAGCCTGCCGCACCCTCCCCGGCGCCCGCTCCGCGCCTTTGCTCTGTCTTCTCTCTACCATTTCTAAAGATGAGATAAGATGAAATAACAAATTTAAATGGACAGACCGGGGACTAACGGACGGGGCTTCTGGCGCGCACCGGGAGGCCGACGGCACAGGCTGAAGGGAGCACGGCTGTTTCTCTCCCTGCGAAGGGAAGCTGTGGAGGTGTGAGGACGGGGCCTTCACAGACTCACAGTTCGTTTCCTCAGCGTGAAAAGTAGGTTGACGGGATCAGGAGTGGGCACTTGTATTGGAAGCCTGAGGACGTGAGTAAACGTCGATTCTGCGAGGAGACGAACGAGAGGAAGAGTGCGGGTCAATGTCGCGTATCTAAGAAGACGAACAGGAGGAAGAGTGCGGGTCAGTGTCGCGTATCCAAGAAGAGGAACGAGAGGAAGAGTGCGGGTCAGTGTCGCATATCTAAGAAGACGAACAGGAGGAAGAGTGCGGGAAGGTGTCGCGTATCTAAGAAGACGAACAAGAGGAAGAGTGCGGGTCAGTGTCACGTATCTAAGATGAACAGGAGGAAGAGTGAGGGTCAGTGTCGCGTATCTAAGAAGACGAACAGGAGGAAGAGTGCCGGTCAGTGTCGCGTATCTAAGATGAACAGGAGGAAGAGTGCCGGTCAGTGTCGCGTATCTAAGAAGACGAACAGGAGGAAGAGTGCGGGTCAGTGTCGCGTATCTAAGAAGACGAACAGGAGGAAGAGTGCGGGTCAGTGTCGCGTATCCAAGAAGACGAACAGGAGGAAGAGTGCCGGTCAGTGTCGCGTATCTAAGAAGAGGAACGAGAGGAAGAGTGCGGGTCAGTGTCGCGTATCTAAGAAGACGAACAGGAGGAAGAGTGCGGGTCAGTGTCGCGTATCCAAGAAGACGAACAGGAGGAAGAGTGCGGGTCAGTGTCGCGTATCCAAGAAGACGAACAGGAGGAAGAGTGCGGGTCAGTGTCGCGTATCCAAGAAGAGGAACGAGAGGAAGAGTGCGGGTCAGTGTCGCATATCTAAGAAGACGAACAGGAGGAAGAGTGCGGGTCAGTGTCGCGTATCTAAGAAGACGAACAGGAGGAAGAGTGCCGGTCAGTGTCACGTATCTAAGATGAACAGGAGGAAGAGTGCCGGTCAGTGTCGCGTATCTAAGAAGACGAACAGGAGGAAGAGTGCGGGTCAGTGTCGCGTATCTAAGAAGACGAACAGGAGGAAGAGTGCGGGTCAGTGTCGCGTATCCAAGAAGAGGAACGAGAGGAAGAGTGCGGGTCAGTGTCGCGTATCCAAGAAGAGGAACGAGAGGAAGAGTGCCGGTCAGTGTCACGTATCTAAGAAGAGGAACGAGAGGAAGAGTGCGGGTCAGTGTCACGTATCTAAGAAGACGAACAGGAGGAAGAGTGCGGGTCAGTGTCGCGTATCTAAGAAGAAGAACAGGAGGAAGAGTGCGGGTCAGTGTCGCGTATCTAAGAAGACGAACAGGAGGAAGAGTGCGGGTCAGTGTTGCGTATCCAAGAAGAGGAACGAGAGGAAGAGTGCGGGTCAGTGTCGCGTATCCAAGAAGAGGAACGAGAGGAAGAGTGCCGGTCAGTGTCACGTATCTAAGAAGAGGAACGAGAGGAAGAGTGCGGGTCAGTGTCACGTATCTAAGAAGACGAACAGGAGGAAGAGTGCGGGTCAGTGTCGCGTATCTAAGAAGACGAACAGGAGGAAGAGTGCGGGTCAGTGTCGCGTATCCAAGAAGACGAACAGGAGGAAGAGTGCGGGTCAGTGTCGCGTATCCAAGAAGAGGAACGAGAGGAAGAGTGCGGGTCAGTGTCGCATATCTAAGAAGACGAACAGGAGGAAGAGTGCGGGTCAGTGTCGCGTATCTAAGAAGACGAACAGGAGGAAGAGTGCCGGTCAGTGTCACGTATCTAAGATGAACAGGAGGAAGAGTGCCGGTCAGTGTCACGTATCTAAGATGAACAGGAGGAAGAGTGCCGGTCAGTGTCGCGTATCTAAGAAGACGAACAGGAGGAAGAGTGCGGGTCAGTGTCGCGTATCTAAGAAGACGAACAGGAGGAAGAGTGCGGGTCAGTGTCGCGTATCAAAGAAGAGGAACGAGAGGAAGAGTGCGGGTCAGTGTCGCGTATCCAAGAAGAGGAACGAGAGGAAGAGTGCGGGTCAGTGTCGCGTATCTAAGAAGACGAACAGGAGGAAGAGTGCGGGTCAGTGTCGCGTATCTAAGAAGACGAACAGGAGGAAGAGTGCGGGTCAGTGTCGCGTATCCAAGAAGACGAACAGGAGGAAGAGTGCCGGTCAAGTCGCGTATCTAAGAAGAGGAACGAGAGGAAGAGTGCGGGTCAGTGTCGCGTATCTAAGAAGACGAACAGGAGGAAGAGTGCGGGTCAGTGTCGCGTATCCAAGAAGACGAACAGGAGGAAGAGTGCGGGTCAGTGTCGCGTATCTAAGATGAACAGGAGGAAGAGTGCCGGTCAGTGTCGCGTATCTAAGATGAACAGGAGGAAGAGTACCGGTCAGTGTCGCGTATCTAAGATGAACAGGAGGAAGAGTGCCGGTCAGTGTCACGTATCTAAGATGAACAGGAGGAAGAGTGCGGGTCAGTGTCGCGTATCTAAGAAGAGGAACGAGAGGAAGAGTGCGGGTCAGTGTCGCGTATCTAAGATGAACAGGAGGAAGAGTGCCGGTCAGTGTCGCGTATCTAAGATGAACAGGAGGAAGAGTGCCGGTCAGTGTCACGTATCTAAGATGAACAGGAGGAAGAGTGCGGGTCAGTGTCGCGTATCTAAGAAGAGGAACGAGAGGAAGAGTGCGGGTCAGTGTCGCATATCTAAGAAGACGAACAGGAGGAAGAGTGCGGGTCAGTGTCGCGTATCTAAGAAGAGGAACGAGAGGAAGAGTGCGGGTCAGTGTCGCGTATCTAAGAAGAGGAACGAGAGGAAGAGTGCGGGTCAGTGTCGCGTATCTAAGAAGAGGAACGAGAGGAAGAGTGCGGGTCAGTGTCGCGTATCCTAGAAGACGAACAGGAGGAAGAGTGCCGGTCAGTGTCGCGTATCCAAGAAGACGAACAGGAGGAAGAGTGCCGGTCAGTGTCACGTATCTAAGATGAACAGGAGGAAGAGTGCCGGTCAGTGTCACGTATCTAAGATGAACAGGAGGAAGAGTGCCGGTCAGTGTCGCGTATCTAAGATGAACAGGAGGAAGAGTGCCGGTCAGTGTCACGTATCTAAGATGAACAGGAGGAAGAGTGCCGGTCAGTGTCGCGTATCTAAGAAGAGGAACGAGAGGAAGAGTGCGGGTCAGTGTCGCGTATCTAAGAAGACGAACAGGAGGAAGAGTGCGGGTCAGTGTCGCGTATCCAAGAAGACGAACAGGAGGAAGAGTGCGGGTCAGTGTCGCGTATCCAAGAAGACGAACAGGAGGAAGAGTGCGGGTCAGTGTCGCGTATCCAAGAAGAGGAACGAGAGGAAGAGTGCGGGTCAGTGTCGCATATCTAAGAAGACGAACAGGAGGAAGAGTGCGGGTCAGTGTCGCGTATCTAAGAAGACGAACAGGAGGAAGAGTGCCGGTCAGTGTCACGTATCTAAGATGAACAGGAGGAAGAGTGCCGGTCAGTGTCACGTATCTAAGATGAACAGGAGGAAGAGTGCGGGTCAGTGTCGCGTATCTAAGAAGACGAACAGGAGGAAGAGTGCGGGTCAGTGTCGCGTATCTAAGAAGACGAACAGGAGGAAGAGTGCGGGTCAGTGTCGCGTATCAAAGAAGAGGAACGAGAGGAAGAGTGCGGGTCAGTGTCGCGTATCCAAGAAGAGGAACGAGAGGAAGAGTGCGGGTCAGTGTCGCGTATCTAAGAAGACGAACAGGAGGAAGAGTGCGGGTCAGTGTCGCGTATCTAAGAAGACGAACAGGAGGAAGAGTGCGGGTCAGTGTCGCGTATCCAAGAAGACGAACAGGAGGAAGAGTGCCGGTCAGTGTCGCGTATCTAAGAAGAGGAACGAGAGGAAGAGTGCGGGTCAGTGTCGCGTATCTAAGAAGACGAACAGGAGGAAGAGTGCGGGTCAGTGTCGCGTATCCAAGAAGACGAACAGGAGGAATAGTGCGGGTCAGTGTCGCGTATCTAAGATGAACAGGAGGAAGAGTGCCGGTCAGTGTCGCGTATCTAAGATGAACAGGAGGAAGAGTACCGGTCAGTGTCGCGTATCTAAGATGAACAGGAGGAAGAGTGCCGGTCAGTGTCGCGTATCTAAGATGAACAGGAGGAAGAGTGCCGGTCAGTGTCACGTATCTAAGATGAACAGGAGGAAGAGTGCGGGTCAGTGTCGCGTATCTAAGAAGAGGAACGAGAGGAAGAGTGCGGGTCAGTGTCGCATATCTAAGAAGACGAACAGGAGGAAGAGTGCGGGTCAGTGTCGCGTATCTAAGAAGAGGAACGAGAGGAAGAGTGCGGGTCAGTGTCGCGTATCTAAGAAGAGGAACGAGAGGAAGAGTGCGGGTCAGTGTCGCGTATCTAAGAAGAGGAACGAGAGGAAGAGTGCGGGTCAGTGTCGCGTATCCTAGAAGACGAACAGGAGGAAGAGTGCCGGTCAGTGTCGCGTATCCAAGAAGACGAACAGGAAGAAGAGTGCCGGTCAGTGTCACGTATCTAAGATGAACAGGAGGAAGAGTGCCGGTCAGTGTCACGTATCTAAGATGAACAGGAGGAAGAGTGCCGGTCAGTGTCGCGTATCTAAGATGAACAGGAGGAAGAGTGCCGGTCAGTGTCACGTATCTAAGATGAACAGGAGGAAGAGTGCGGGTCAGTGTCGCGTATCTAAGAAGAGGAACGAGAGGAAGAGTGCGGGTCAGTGTCGCGTATCCTAGAAGACGAACAGGAGGAAGAGTGCCGGTCAGTGTCACGTATCTAAGATGAACAGGAGGAAGAGTGCCGGTCAGTGTCGCGTATCCAAGAAGACGAACAGGAGGAAGAGTGCGGGTCAGTGTCGCGTATCCAAGAAGACGAACAGGAGGAAGAGTGCGGGTCAGTGTCGCGTATCTAAGAAGACGAACAGGAGGAAGAGTGCGGGTCAGTGTCGCGTATCCAAGAAGAGGAACGAGAGGAAGAGTGCGGGTCAGTGTCGCGTATCCAAGAAGAGGAACGAGAGGAAGAGTGCGGGTCAGTGTCGCGTATCTAAGAAGACGAACAGGAGGAAGAGTGCGGGTCAGTGTCACGTATCTAAGAAGACAAACAGGAGGAAGAGTGCGGGTCAGTGTCGCGTATCCAAGAAGACGAACAGGAGGAAGAGTGCGGGTCAGTGTCGCGTATCTAAGAAGACGAACAGGAGGAAGAGTGCGGGTCAGTGTCGCGTATCCAAGAAGAGGAACGAGAGGAAGAGTGCGGGTCAGTGTCGCGTATCCAAGAAGAGGAACGAGAGGAAGAGTGCCGGTCAGTGTCACGTATCTAAGAAGAGGAACGAGAGGAAGAGTGCGGGTCAGTGTCACGTATCTAAGAAGACGAACAGGAGGAAGAGTGCGGGTCAGTGTCGCGTATCTAAGAAGACGAACAGGAGGAAGAGTGCGGGTCAGTGTCGCGTATCCAAGAAGACGAACAGGAGGAAGAGTGCCGGTCAGTGTCGCGTATCTAAGAAGAGGAACGAGAGGAAGAGTGCGGGTCAGTGTCGCGTATCTAAGAAGACGAACAGGAGGAAGAGTGCGGGTCAGTGTCGCGTATCCAAGAAGACGAACAGGAGGAAGAGTGCGGGTCAGTGTCGCGTATCCAAGAAGAGGAACGAGAGGAAGAGTGCGGGTCAGTGTCGCATATCTAAGAAGACGAACAGGAGGAAGAGTGCGGGTCAGTGTCGCGTATCTAAGAAGACGAACAGGAGGAAGAGTGCCGGTCAGTGTCACGTATCTAAGATGAACAGGAGGAAGAGTGCCGGTCAGTGTCACGTATCTAAGATGAACAGGAGGAAGAGTGCCGGTCAGTGTCGCGTATCTAAGAAGACGAACAGGAGGAAGAGTGCGGGTCAGTGTCGCGTATCTAAGAAGACGAACAGGAGGAAGAGTGCGGGTCAGTGTCGCGTATCAAAGAAGAGGAACGAGAGGAAGAGTGCGGGTCAGTGTCGCGTATCCAAGAAGAGGAACGAGAGGAAGAGTGCGGGTCAGTGTCGCGTATCTAAGAAGACGAACAGGAGGAAGAGTGCGGGTCAGTGTCGCGTATCTAAGAAGACGAACAGGAGGAAGAGTGCGGGTCAGTGTCGCGTATCCAAGAAGACGAACAGGAGGAAGAGTGCCGGTCAGTGTCGCTTATCTAAGAAGTGGAACGAGAGGAAGAGTGCGGGTCAGTGTCGCGTATCTAAGAAGACGAACAGGAGGAAGAGTGCGGGTCAGTGTCGCGTATCCAAGAAGACGAACAGGAGGAAGAGTGCGGGTCAGTGTCGCGTATCTAAGATGAACAGGAGGAAGAGTGCCGGTCAGTGTCGCGTATCTAAGATGAACAGGAGGAAGAGTGCCGGTCAGTGTCGCGTATCTAAGATGAACAGGAGGAAGAGTGCCGGTCAGTGTCGCGTATCTAAGATGAACAGGAGGAAGAGTGCCGGTCAGTGTCACGTATCTAAGATGAACAGGAGGAAGAGTGCCGGTCAGTGTCGCGTATCTAAGATGAACAGGAGGAAGAGTGCCGGTCAGTGTCGCGTATCTAAGATGAACAGGAGGAAGAGTGCCGGTCAGTGTCACGTATCTAAGATGAACAGGAGGAAGAGTGCCGGTCAGTGTCGCGTATCTAAGAAGAGGAACGATAGGAAGAGTGCGGGTCAGTGTCGCATATCTAAGAAGACGAACAGGAGGAAGAGTGCGGGTCAGTGTCGCGTATCTAAGAAGACGAACAGGAGGAAGAGTGCGGGTCAGTGTCGCGTATTTAAGAAGACGAACAGGAGGAAGAGTGCGGGTCAGTGTCGCGTATCCAAGAAGACGAACAGGAGGAAGAGTGCCGGTCAGTGTCACGTATCTAAGATGAACAGGAGGAAGAGTGCCGGTCAGTGTCGCGTATCCAAGAAGACGAACAGGAGGAAGAGTGCCGGTCAGTGTCACGTATCTAAGATGAACAGGAGGAAGAGTGCCGGTCAGTGTCGCGTATCTAAGATGAACAGGAGGAAGAGTGCCGGTCAGTGTCGCGTATCTAAGATGAACAGGAGGAAGAGTGCCGGTCAGTGTCGCGTATCTAAGATGAACAGGAGGAAGAGTGCCGGTCAGTGTCGCGTATCCAAGAAGACGAACAGGAGGAAGAGTGCGGGTCAGTGTCGCGTATCTAAGAAGAGGAACGAGAGGAAGAGTGCGGGTCAGTGTCGCGTATCTAAGAAGAGGAACGAGAGGAAGAGTGCGGGTCAGTGTCGCGTATCTAAGAAGACGAACAGGAGGAAGAGTGCGGGTCAGTGTCGCATATCTAAGAAGACGAACAGGAGGAAGAGTGCGGGTCAGTGTCGCGTATCCAAGAAGACGAACAGGAGGAAGAGTGCCGGTCAGTGTCGCGTATCTAAGAAGAGGAACGAGAGGAAGAGTGCGGGTCAGTGTCGCGTATCTAAGAAGACGAACAGGAGGAAGAGTGCGGGTCAGTGTCGCGTATCCAAGAAGACGAACAGGAGGAAGAGTGCCGGTCAGTGTCGCGTATCTAAGATGAACAGGAGGAAGAGTGCCGGTCAGTGTCGCGTATCTAAGATGAACAGGAGGAAGAGTGCCGGTCAGTGTCGCGTATCTAAGATGAACAGGAGGAAGAGTGCCGGTCAGTGTCACGTATCTAAGATGAACAGGAGGAAGAGTGCCGGTCAGTGTCGCGTATCTAAGAAGAGGAACGATAGGAAGAGTGCGGGTCAGTGTCGCATATCTAAGAAGACGAACAGGAGGAAGAGTGCGGGTCAGTGTCGCGTATCTAAGAAGACGAACAGGAGGAAGAGTGCGGGTCAGTGTCGCGTATTTAAGAAGACGAACAGGAGGAAGAGTGCGGGTCAGTGTCGTGTATCCAAGAAGACGAACAGGAGGAAGAGTGCCGGTCAGTGTCACGTATCTAAGATGAACAGGAGGAAGAGTGCCGGTCAGTGTCACGTATCTAAGATGAACAGGAGGAAGAGTGCCGGTCAGTGTCGCGTATCTAAGATGAACAGGAGGAAGAGTGCCGGTCAGTGTCACGTATCTAAGATGAACAGGAGGAAGAGTGCCGGTCAGTGTCGCATATCTAAGAAGAGGAACGAGAGGAAGAGTGCGGGTCAGTGTCGCATATCTAAGAAGACGAACAGGAGGAAGAGTGCGGGTCAGTGTCGTGTATCTAAGAAGAGGAACGAGAGGAAGAGTGCGGGTCAGTGTCGCGTATCTAAGAAGAGGAACGAGAGGAAGAGTGCGGGTCAGTGTCGCGTATCTAAGAAGAGGAACGAGAGGAAGAGTGCGGGTCAGTGTCGCGTATCCTAGAAGACGAACAGGAGGAAGAGTGCCGGTCAGTGTCACGTATCTAAGATGAACAGGAGGAAGAGTGCCGGTCAGTGTCGCATATCCAAGAAGACGAACAGGAGGAAGAGTGCGGGTCAGTGTCGCGTATCTAAGAAGAGGAACGAGAGGAAGAGTGCGGGTCAGTGTCGCGTATCTAAGAAGAGGAACGAGAGGAAGAGTGCGGGTCAGTGTCGCGTATCCTAGAAGACGAACAGGAGGAAGAGTGCCGGTCAGTGTCACGTATCTAAGATGAACAGGAGGAAGAGTGCCGGTCAGTGTCGCATATCCAAGAAGACGAACAGGAGGAAGAGTGCGGGTCAGTGTCGCATATCTAAGAAGACGAACAGGAGGAAGAGTGCGGGTCAGTGTCGCGTATCTAAGAAGACGAACAGGAGGAAGAGTGCGGGTCAGTGTCGCATATCTAAGAAGACGAACAGGAGGAAGAGTGCGGGTCAGTGTCGCGTATCCAAGAAAACGAACAGGAGGAAGAGTGCCGGTCAGTGTCGCGTATCTAAGAAGAGGAACGAGAGGAAGAGTGCGGGTCAGTGTCGCGTATCTAAGAAGACGAACAGGAGGAAGAGTGCGGGTCATTGTCGCGTATCTCAGAAGATGAACAGGGGGAAGAGTGCGGGTCAGTGTCGCGTATCTAAGAAGACGAACAGGAGGAAGAGTGCGGGTCAGTGTCGCGTTTCTAAGAAGACGAACAGGAGGAAGAGTGCGGGTCAGTGTCGCGTATCTAAGAAGACGAACAGGAGGAAGAATGCCGGTCAGTGTCGTGTATCTAAGAAGAGGAACAGGAGGAAGAGTGCGGGTCATTGTCGCGTATCTAAGAAGACGAACAGGAGGAAGAGTGCGGGTCAGTGTCGCATATCCAAGAAGACGAACAGGAGGAAGAGTGCGGGTCAGTGTCGCGTATCTAAGAAGACGAACAGGAGGAAGAGTGCGGGTCAGTGTCGCGTTTCTAAGAAGACGAACAGGAGGAAGAGTGCGGGTCAGTGTCGCGTATCTAAGAAGACGAACAGGAGGAAGAATGCCGGTCAGTGTCGTGTATCTAAGAAGAGGAACAGGAGGAAGAGTGCGGGTCATTGTCGCGTATCTAAGAAGACGAACAGGAGGAAGAGTGCGGGTCAGTGTCGCATATCCAAGAAGACGAACAGGAGGAAGAGTGCCGGTCAGTCACGTATCTAAGATGAACAGGAGGAAGAGTGCCGGTCAGTGTCGCGTATCTAAGATGAACAGGAGGAAGAGTGCTGGTCAGTGTCGCGTATCTAAGAAGGCGAACAGGAGGAAGAGTACGGGTCAGTGTCGCGTATCTAAGAAGACGAACAGGAGGAAGAGTGCGGGTCAGTGTCGCGTATCTAAGAAGACGAACAGGAGGAAGAGTGCGGGTCAGTGTCGCGTATCTAAGAAGACGAACAGGAGGAAGAGTGCGGGTCAGTGTCGCGTATCTAAGAAGACGAACAGGAGGAAGAGTGCGGGTCAGTGTCGCGTATCTAAGAAGACGAACAGGAGGAAGAGTGCGGGTCAGTGTCGCGTATCTAAGAAGACGAACAGGAGGAAGAGTGCCGGTCAGTGTTACGTATCTAAGATGAACAGGAGGAAGAGTGCCGGTCAGTGTCGCGTATCTAAGATGAACAGGAGGAAGAGTGCGGGTCAGTGTCGCGTATCTAAGAAGTCGAACAGGAGGAAGAGTGCGGGTCAGTGTCGCATATCTAAGAAGACGAACAGGAGGAAGAGTGCGGGTCAGTGTCGCGTATCTCAGAAGATGAACAGGAGGAAGAGTGCGGGTCAGTGTCGCGTTTCTAAGAAGACGAACAGGAGGAAGAGTGCGGGTCAGTGTCGCGTATCTCAGAAGACGAACAGGAGGAAGAGTGCGGGTCAGTGTCGCGTATCTAAGAAGACGAACAGGAGGAAGAGTGCGGGTCAGTGTCGCGTATCTCAGAAGATGAACAGGAGGAAGAGTGCGGGTCAGTGTCGCGTATCTAAGAAGACGAACAGGAGGAAGAGTGCGGGTCAGTGTCGCGTCTAAGAAGACGAACAGGAGGAAGAGTGCGGGTCAGTGTCGCGTATCTAAGAAGACGAACAGGAGGAAGAATGCCGGTCAGTGTCGCGTATCTAAGATGAACAGGAGGAAGAATGCCGGTCAGTGTCGCGTATCTAAGATGAACAGGAGGAAGAATGCCGGTCAGTGTCGCGTATCTAAGATGAACAGGAGGAAGAGTGCCGGTCAGTGTCGCGTATCTAAGATGAACAGGAGGAAGAGTGCCGGTCAGTGTCGCGTATCTAAGATGAACAGGAGGAAGAGTGCCGGTCAGTGTCGCGTATCTAAGAAGACGAACGAGAGGAAGAGTGCGGGTCAGTGTCGCATATCTAAGAAGACGAACAGGAGGAAGAGTGCGGGTCAGTGTCGCGTATCTAAGAAGAGGAACGAGAGGAGGAGTGTGGGTCAGTGTTGCGTATCTAAGAAGACGAACAGGAGGAAGAGTGCGGGTCAGTGTCGCATATCTAAGAAGACGAACAAGAGGAAGAGTGCGGGTCAGTGTCGCGTATCTAAGAAGAGGAACGAGAGGAGGAGTGTGGGTCAGTGTCGCGTATCCAAGAGGACGAACAGGAGGAAGAGTGCGGGTCAGTGTCGCGTATCTAAGAAGAGGAACGAGAGGAAGAGTGCGGGTCAGTGTCGTGTATCTAAGAAGACGAACAGGGGGAAGAGTGCGGGTCAGTGTCGCGTATCCAAGAAGAGGAACAGGAGGAAGAGTGCGGGTCAGTGTCGCGTATCTAAGAAGACGAACAGGGGGAAGAGTGCGGGAACAGGAGGAAGAGTGCGGGTCAGTGTCGCGTATCTAAGAAGAGGAACGAGAGGAAGAGTGCGGGTCAGTGTCGCATATCTAAGAAGACGAACAGGAGGAAGAGTGCCGGTCAGTGTCGCGTATCTAAGAAGACGAACAGGAGGAAGAGTGCCGGTCAGTGTCGCGTATCTGAGAACAGGAAAAAGTATTCAGGTTACAGGGGGCCAGGTGGTGGCGCACCTGCTAAAGTGCTCACGTTATAGAGCACAAGGACCCAGGTTCAAGCCCCTGGTCCCCACCTTCTTCGGGAGAAGCTTCCCGAGGGCTGCAGGTGTCTCTGTTTCTCTTCCTCTCTAGCTCCCCCATCTCAATTTCTGTCTCTATCTGATAATAAGTAAATAAAAAAACAGCTAAAAAGTAATTCAAGTTGTGGTGGTTCTACACAGTTCTGATACTTTTATGTCAGCCATAGAAAGGTTGTAAAAGCACAATTGTAACCAAGTACATTCAAGGCAAGGGCAAACAGATAAATGGAATTCTTTCACTGAGAAATTGATGTCATGAAATTCTGTTCAATATTCATATTACAGAAAGAAAGGAATTATATACAGGAATCTTGAAAGTGCCTAATTGTAGTTGAAATGATTATAATTTTTAAAGTTTTTATGTGGGGGAAATAGGATAATGGTTATGCAAAAAGACTCTCATGCCTGAGGCTCCAAAGTCCCAGCTTCAACCTCCCGCATCACCATCAGCCAGAGCTGAGCAGTGAAAAAAAAGTCAGGGGGACTGGGTGGGAGAGCAGTTTAAGCGTAGGTGGTGCAAAGTGCAAGGACCATCATAAAGATCCCGGTTGAGCCCCTGGCTCCCCACCTGCAGGGGAGTCACTTCGCAGGTGTCTGTCTTTCTCTCCCGCTCTCTCTCTTCCCCTCCTCTCTCCATTTCTCTTTGTCCTATCCAACAACAACAGCTGTAACAACAATAACAACAACGGCAACAAAATGGGAAAAATAGCTTCCAGGAGCTGGGGATTCACAGTGCTGACACCGAGCCCCGGTGATAACCCTGGAGGCAAAAAAAAAAAAAAAAAAAAGTCAGTGTCATAATTTTTAAAGTTTCATGCCAGAAATAGCAAGTACTCGTCACCCATATCCTTTTCTTACATGGGCACAAGTGAAAGATGAGATCTTACTGAGTATTATCAATTTATTCCTGATTAAATTGCATGCTGTCTCCCTTTTAGTTTATTATATATAGGCAATCACGGGAAAGATCAACCTCAGAACTCAAACTATAGTCACACAGTGGGCAGGTACTATGTAGGCTAAGTCTGAGAGTTTGACAGCTCTGAGAACAAGGCTCCACATGTACCCACTGTGATTTCCCTTATTTCACTGCCCTGGGGCCATTCACCATCTGGGTGTTGTGATCATTTATCCATCTCTGGTAAGTAGCCAACCCGCTGCAGCTGAAGCCCCAGGACATTTCTGTCTGGAATCACAGCTCCTGCCGGGAAGAAAATTCAGCTTAGATGAGAGAGTCCTGCTGATTTCACTCCCAGCAGGTTCCACATGAAAGAAAAAAGTTTTGGGTTAGGAGATCCTGAAATAAAGAAATGGGGGGGGGGGGATTGGAAACAATAAGTGGCAAAATGGGTTGGAAGAAGTAAATAAGACAAGTTTTAAAAGTGACACATTTCCAAGGCTATTAGCAGAAAGCACAGCTCCCAGGGCAGTTTGATGGAGTCCGACTGGGGAGAGCAGGGCGTCTCATCTCGGTCTGTGGAAGGAGCCTCCTCCGGAGGGTACTGCCTGCTTAGTGCCTCTAAGGGGACTTGAGAAGTAGAAGCTGTGCAGAGCCTTGGCCGATTCAGCTGCATGTGCAGTGCTGCGATGATTTCCAGCGCTTCCGCGGGCTGTTTTGTCTTTATGGTGGAGTTTTGGAAAGCAGTGAGAGTCTGAATGGGCTGTAGGCTCAGCCTGGCTAAAACGGCATCACGGCAGGAGACCTGACATCATCCACCTCTGTTCTCATGATGTGGGCTCAGCTGGAAGCTCATGGAGGCTAGCAGTTCCCAGCCCCCAGGGGCACATGGTGACCTCCAGGCAAGCTGCTCCAGGTCACCTGGCCCTTGTCAGCATTACACCTCACACCTTAGGGAGAGGAAGCGCCTGCCCACACAGGCCACTGAGAATCAATACAGGCTGGGGGTGGGATGGAAAGGCAGCTCAAGGGAGAGAGTCTTTTAATTGTTTTTTAATTTTTACCTTGACTTTTTTTTTAAACCTAGACAAAGGTTACTGATTTTTTATCCTAATTTTTTTTTTTATAAAAAGGAAACACTGACAAGACCATAGGATAAGAGGGGTACAACTCCACACAATTCCCACCATCAGAACTCCGTATCCCATCCCCTCCCCTGACAGCTTTCCCATTCTCTATCCCTCTGGGAGTATGAACCCAGGGTCATTGTGGGATGCAGAGGTGGAAGGTCTGGCTTCTGTAATTGCTTCCCTGCTGAACATGGGCGTTGACAGGTGGATCCATACTCCCAGTCTGCCTCTCTCTTTCCTTAGTGGGCCTTCTGAGGAAGCAGGGCTCCAGGACACATTGGTGGGGTTGTCTGTCCAGGGAAGTCTGGTTGGCATGATGGCATCTGGAACCTGGTGCTGAAAAGAGAGTTAGCATACAAAGCCAAACAAATTGTTGAACAATCATGGACCTAAAGGCTGGAATAGTGCAGATGAAGAGTTGGGGGACCCTTCATTTTATAGATAGCTAGTAGGCATATTTTAGTTAAATTCCAAAGGGCCTGTGGCTATATTAGCCTTTATTTTTTTCTTTTTTCCCCTGAGCCTGAAATCTGATATGCAGGTGGATCCAAGTGATTGTCTGGGGAGATGATGTCATGGCTGGAAAAGGACCAGAAAGCTGGATCAGGGAAGAGAGTAGCTACCAAATATGGGGAAGGGGTATAAATATAGTTGACTGTAAACCCCATGGATTTGATGTGATCTGGGGCCCATAATTAGCTTAGCAGCCTATGTGACCTCTGCATCCCTGTAGAGCTGAGCTCACTTTTTTGTGTGTGATAAAGTTATCAGGTTTAACCATGATCAACTTCAGAGTGGTAGTACATTAGAGCACAAAACATGTATGTACAATTACACAAACAATGAAACAACCTTTGTTTCTCAACAAATGTGACAAACAGCAAGAGTCTTTCCTATGCGGGGTTTGAAAGGAGAAACAGAAGTTTCCCAAGTGGCCCCTCCTTCCTCTGGCTGCCACCCGTCTCAGGAAACAAATCTCCAAAGGCCTGAGCGAGGAGAGGAAGAATGAACGACACCAGGAACTGGCTCCTCCTCTCTCTCGAGGAAGGGTAAACTTCTTAGGAAGTAGTTCCCATCAATTATGAAACCCATGTATCATTATCTGCTTCATTAGCTGAGCTCACATTCTGTGGTCATGAGTAGGACCATTCCAGGCTGCCCCAGTTTCAGGACCCCTGTCCCTCAGGTGAAGCACAGAGTATTGCTGGGAAGTTGTGCAGATGCAGTCACATCTGCCATGTTGTCCCCTCGGGTTATTGCTAGTTCCTGTGAGAGTTGGGACATTCTCGGAGCGCCTGTTCCGCCATGTTGTGCCCTCAGGACATTGTCTATTTCCCCACGATATTTGGAGTGCTTTGGTCACTCTTCCCCCTTCCCATTCTCACGGAGTTATTATACTACCCTGGAGTGCTCTGGTCACTCCTCCCCTTCCCATTCTCACAGAGTTATTATCCTACCCTGGAGTGCTCTGGTTACTCCTCCCCTTCCCATTCTCACAGAGATATTATCCTACCCTGGAGTGCTCTGGTCACTCCTCCCCTTGCCATTCTCACAGAGATATTACCCTACCCTGGAGTGCTCTGGTCACTCCTCCCCCTTCCCATTCTCACAGAGTTATTACCCTACCCTGGAGTGCTCTGGTTACTCCTCCCCTTCCCATTCTCGCAGAGTTATTACCCTACCCTGGAGTGCTCTGGTCACTCCTCCCCCTTCCCATTCTCACAGAGTTATCACCCTACCCTGGAGTGCTCTGGTCACTCCTCCCCTTCCCATTCTCACAGAGTTATTATCCTACCCTGGAGTGCTCTGGTTACTCCTCCCCTTCCCAATCTCACAGAGATATTATCCTACCCTGGAGTGCTCTGGTTACTCCTCCCCTTCCCATTCTCACAGAGATATTATCCTACCCTGGAGTGCTCTGGTCACTCCTCCCCTTCCCATTCTCACAGAGTTATTACCCTACCCTGGAGTGCTCTGGTTACTCCTCCCCTTCCCATTCTCGCAGAGTTATTACCCTACCCTGGAGTGCTCTGGTCACTCCTCCCCTTCCCATTCTCACAGAGTTATTACCCTACCCTGGAGTGCTCTGGTCACTCCTCCCCTTCCCATTCTCACAGAGTTATTATCCTACCCTGGAGTGCTCTGGTCACTCCTCCCCTTCCCATTCTCACAGAGTTATTATCCTACCCTGGAGTGCTCTGGTCACTCCTCCCCTTCCCATTCTCACAGAGTTATTACCCTACCCTGGAGTGCTCTGGTCACTCCTCCCCTTCCCATTCTCACAGAGTTATTATCCTACCCTGGAGTGCTCTGGTCACTCCTCCCCTTCCCATTCTCACAGAGTTATTATCCTACCCTGGAGTGCTCTGGTCACTCCTCCCCTTCCCATTCTCACAGAGTTATTACCCTACCCTGGAGTGCTCTGGTTACTCCTCCCCTTCCCATTCTCACAGAGTTATTACCCTACCCTGGAGTGCTCTGGTCACTCCTCCCCTTCCCATTCTCACAGAGTTATTATCCTACCCTGGAGTGCTCTGGTCACTCCTCCCCTTCCCATTCTCACAGAATTATTATCCTACCCTGGAGTGCTCTGGTTACTCCCCCCCCCTTCCCATTCTCGTGAGAGCTACTCCTATAAAAACCCTTCTTCGCCCCTCGCTCTCTTGCCCGGCCTTTCTCTTAGGTGATTAGATGCAGGGAAGGTTGCTGCGCTAGAAGGCCATTTTTGCTACCTCCACAGGGCCCAAACTGCTTCTCTCTCACCCAACTCTGAGGTTCCAGCGCAAATAAAGGATTGAGTTCCCTTTCTGCTCCAAACCTCCTTTTTCTGCATCCCGCCACCACCCCTGTAAGCGACAGAATATGTTGTCCAACTGCCCTTCGGAGGTAGGGACCTCTCTACTGTTGTCGATCCATGTTGAGGGCAAGGTCCTGTGGGGCCCCTACTCTAAATTGTTTAAAGACCTAGACAAACCTTACTGCTTCTTTCTTCCTTTCCCTCTTTCTTTCTTCCTTCCTTCCTTTGTTTTGGTATTTTACTCTTAATTTTTCTTTTTTTAAAAAAACTAGACAAAAGCTACTGTTTTCTTTTTCCAAAATGATAACCCTGCAAAATGAAATTAGTAGATCTGAATGTTAAGGAAAATAAGCAACTCAGTACCCAACTTTGCAGTGAATTCCACGTGCTTTGTTTCTGGGTGGGTCCCTGAGGGTTACGAAGTCTGCTCCCTGTAGCGCTCCCGCCTACCTATGTGACGGTCTGACCGTTCCACACACATGGAGTAGGGTGGCCAGGTGCACTTGGCAGCAGAACATGCTACCTGGGGGAGGCCAGGTGAGGGGCTTTTCACTAGCAGGGAGGCAGAGGTAAGGGGCTTCTCATTCTCTCCCTCTCTATCTCTTTCTCAATGTCTGTCTCTATCAAAAAAAAGAAAGAAAGAAAAAAAAAAGCCCACTGGTTTTTCATTCTGCGTTTTCACTGCAGCCTTGTCCCTTGCTGCCAAGATCTCAAGCTTAGCCTATGTAGTCTCTACGCAGGTTTTGAATAGACAGTTTGAGTTCTGAGGTTGATCTTTACCCAAAATGGTTGGCTATATATACACTTAGAGAAAGAGATCAAGCAGTTTAATCTTTCTGTCAATTTAATCAGGAGTAAATTAAAGATACTCAGTAAGATTCCATTTTCCAGTTGTGTCCATGTAAATAAGAATTTGGTGGTAGCAGTGAATACTTACTCTTTCATTGTGCGATTTTGTCCTTGCCCAGTGATAACCTTGGTGGCAATTTAAGAAAAGTCTGTGAAGTGGGTATGTTTATGAGACTGAAAAGTCCACCAGACCGTGAACCCCATGACAACAAAGGCCATACCTCAGATTCCTACTGCCTAGCCCAACATCCCCGAGTAAAAGAGAAAATGACAGCAGGGGGCCAGGTCGTGGTGTAGGCAGCTGAGCGCACATGCTGCCATGCCAAGGCCCAAGGCCCCAGCTTTGAGCCCCTGCCCCACCTGCGGGGCGGATGAACTACAGGAGTGGTAAAGCAGGGCTGCAGATGTCACTCTTGATCTCTGTCTGTCTCTCTGCCTCCTCATTTCCCTCTCAATTTCTTTCTGGCTCTATCCATAATCAAATAACCAGTCTGATAAAAAGAAAATACGTGGGAGTTGGGCGGGGGCGCAGCGGGTTAAACGCAGGTGGCCCAAAGCACAAGGACCGGCGTAAGGATCCCTGTTCGAGCCCCCGGCTCCCCACCTGCAGGGGAGTCGCTTCACAGGTGGTGAAGCAGGTCTGCAGGTGTCTGTCTTTCTCTCCCCCTCTCTGTCTTCCCCTCCTCTCTCCATTTCTCTCTGTCCTATCCAACAACAATGACATCAATAACAATAATAACTACAACAATAAAAACAACAAGGGCAACAAAATAAAATAAATAAATGCTTTGAAAAATATTTAAAAAAAGAAAATAAGTTAGGATCATGAGAAAATCTACGTCGCTGCTGTGACCCAGACACATGATATAGCCCAAAAAACCTGAAAATTCTCTGCTGCCTTTTCAGACACAACTAGGATTCTACGAAGCTGCTAGCATCTGAATTCCATCCTTGGCATTTTTTTTTTCTTTTCAACCCATCAACCAGAACTACAGCAAGAATAATATTCTCAATAGGTATTTTAGACTCTAAAATTCTCCCCAGCTTCTCATAAGCCTCCTCCCCCAGAGACCTTTACATGATGCAGACACCACGCCCAGCCCAGGTGTCACTTTGTCCTCTCCTCCCTGTCCTTGTTTATGAAGTCCCGCGTAGAAGTGAGATCTTTTGGTATTTTCCCTTTTCCTTTTGTCTTATGTCACTTAACATGATGCCTTCAAGTTCCATCCACGACAAGGCAAAGGAGATGACTTCATTCTTAACATCTGTATAGTATTCTATTGTGTATATAAACTATGATGTTTTTAGTCATTCATCCATGCTAAGACACCTGGGTTGCTTTCAAGATTTGTTGATTACAAATCCTGTGACTGTGAATAAAGGTGTACACATTTCTCTTTTTTAATTATCTTTATTTATTTATGGGACAGAGACTGTCAGAAACCAAACGTGAAGGGAATGATAGAGAGGGAGAGAGACAGAGAGACCCCTGCAGCCCTTCTTCACCACCTGTGAAGCTTCCCCCCTGCAGTTAGGGACCAGGGTCTTGAACCTTTGTCCTTAGGCATTGTAATATGTGCACTCAACCAGGTGTGCCACCACCGGGCCCCCACACATCTCTTTTGGTAGGTGTTTTCATTTCCTTTGGTCAAATCCCCAGGAGAGGTCCGTTTCTAGTGTTTTGAGAAATCTCCAAATTGTTTTCTTTTTTCTTTTTTTCTTTTTTTTATTGGGCAGGCAGGAACTAAGGAAGAAAGCTTTTTTACACGACAGGATTCAGGTCGCCAATAAACACGCAGTAACAGGTGGGGGCGCTGTGTTGAGTGTCAGACTATCAATCCCCCAGTGGCTCACAGGTCAGAGCACTGGACATAGACAAACCTCTCTACTCTCTGCCACCTAATGACACACATGTGACACAGTAGTCACATCTGTAACGCCTCTAGGGGCAGGGTCAAATTGTTTTCTATGAGGGTTGGGCCAGTGGACACTCCCACTAGCAGTGCAGAAATGCCCTTTCCCACATCCTCTCCAAGAGGAGGTTACTGTCCTTTCTAAGGTAAGGCGCTGCCACAGGTGTAATGTGGGATCTCACTGTTTGTCTTTGCTTTCTCTGATGATCAGAGACCCCGAGCACCGCACACATGTCTGCTGGGCGGTAGCAAGGCCTTGGGAGCCCGGGCCTGCTCCAGGGAGCTGTTCCCTGCTCTGCTTTCTGTGGAGCAGGTGTGGCTGCTCAGGCAGGAAGGGTTTTTCCTGGGAGGCTGTTTGGCTCAGATAAGAACTGCGGGACTCTAAGGGAGGCTGGTCAGCCTACTCTGCCACTTGACAGGCGGTGAAGCGGGTCTGCAGGTGTCTGTCTTTCTCTCCCCCTCTCTGCCTTCCCCTCCTCTCTCTATATCTCTCTGTCCTATCCAACAACAACATCAATAACAAAAACAATAATAATGACAACAATAAAACAGCAAGGGCAACAAAAGGGAATAAATATATTTTTTTTAAAAAGCCAGCTATGGTAGGTTCTGGCTAGTGCCACTGAGGTGGTGTGTGTGTTAAGAAGTACGGTGGATAGTGAGACACTGCCCTAGGTTAGAACCTTCACAGTTCTACCAGGCGAACTTTAGAACCACAGATAAATGCCATTACCATGAATAGTCTCCTTCATCCCCTGCACCCACTGGAGACTAACGTACCCATCCAGGTATTAAATCACCGCTTTCTTTTGCTTGCGTACAGTCTGGAAGGCATTGAAACACCTAAAGAGAAAAGGAAAGGAGGGAGCGGGCTGGTATGCCCCTGGTTGTTTATTTCCTGAGCTGTTACTTTCCTTTAGGTCACCTGGCAACAAACAGTGTGTATCTATTTTTAATGACTCCCAGAGGATAAGATCCTTCCTGGCACCTTAGAGCAACGCCGAGCAGATTTCTTTGCAAAGGAATGCTTTCTGTGTTGCAGGAATCCCTGTGCAGCTCGTGGAGTTTACTTAAATTTAGTGCACCTGCGCATGCACTCAACCGGGGGAGACATTAGCGTGAAAGGGGGGGCTTCATGAGCAGTGAAACAGGGCTGCTGGTGTCTTTCTGTCTCTCTCTCCCTCTCTGTCTTCCCCTCCTCTCTCAGCTTCTCTCTGTCTCTATCCAATAATGAAGTAGAAATGAGAAACAACTCAGGGCCCACGGAAGGCATCTGTAAGGGTCCCGTGGCCTGTTAGTGCGACCTGGCCCGGGAAGGAAGGGCAGGCAGCTCTGAGAAGAGCTGGTCAGGGAGCGCTTCAAAACGCACCCACAACTCCCCTGAAGCTGGAGCCACAGGGCTCGGTCTGACACAGAAAGAGGACAGGCGCTGGTTTTCAGCCAAGACGGCTGAGGCTGCTGCGTGGTCATGAGTACTGGGCACCACGTCCAAGGACTCGGGCCAGCAGTGGCCCAGGCAGATGAGGCTGCTTGAGGTGTGGCCTGGAGGTCGCCAGCTGGCTGAGAGTGAGTGCGGTGTCTACATGGCGGCGACAGTCTGAACCGGCCACCTTGGGGAGAGCTGTCCCGCTTGGAGGCAGGATCCCTCCTGTTTTGCTAAGCACATGGTCTGAAAAGGATTATTCATTCATTCATTCATTCATTTATTTTGCCTCCAGGGTTATCGCTGGGGCTCGGTGCCTGCACTACGTATCCACTGCTCCTGGAGGCCATTTTCCCCATTTTGTTGCCCTTGTTGTTGCTCTTGTTGTAGTTGTTATTATTGTTGTCATAGCTGTTGTTGTTGGATAGGACAGAGAGAAATGGAGAGAGGAGGGGAAGACAGAGAGGGGGAGAGAAAGACAGACACCTGCAGACCTGCTTCATCACCTGGGAAGCGACTCCCCTGCAGGTGGGGAGCCGGGGCTCCAACTGGGATCCCTTGCACCATGTGCGCTTAACCCCGGACGCTACTGCCCGCTCCCCCTGAAAAGGATTTAATAAAACATTCTATATGAAAAGAACAAGCACATTTACTGCAGTCTGTTTAGAATGCTTCTTTTTGCCACTAGTATTATCTTTGGGGCTTGGTGTCTGTATGATAACTCTAGTCCTCCTTTTTCCTTTTTAATAGAGACAGAAATAGAGAGGGAGAGGAAGAGGAAGAGGAAGAGGGGGAGGGAGAAGGGGGGAGAGGAAGAGAGAGAAGGAGAGGGGGAGAGAGGGGGAGGGAGAAGGGGAGGGAGAGGAAGAGAGAGAAGGAGAGGGGGAGAGAGGGAGAGAGAGAAGGGGGAGAGGAAGAGAGAGAAGGAGAGGGGGAGAGAGGGGGAGGGAGAAGGGGAGGGAGAGGAAGAGAGAGAAGGAGAGGGGGAGAGAGGGGGAGGGAGAAGGGGAGGGAGAGGAAGAGAGAGAAGGAGAGGGGGAGAGAGGGGAGAGAGAGAAGGGGAGGGAGAGGAAGAGAGAGAAGGAGAGGGGGAGAGAGGGAGAGAGAGAAGGGGGAGAGGAAGAGAGAGAAGGAGAGGGGGAGAGAGGGAGAGAGAGAAGGGGAGGGAGAGGAAGAGAGAGAAGGAGAGGGGGAGAGAGGGGAGAGAGAGAAGGGGAGGGAGAGGAAGAGAGAGAAGGAGAGGGGGAGAGAGGGGGAGGGAGAAGGGGAGGTAGAGGAAGAGAGGAGGGAAGGAGAGGAACACAATTTAGTGAGTTTAAGCTCTATGTCGTGTCTTACATGCTCCCATCTCTAAAGGATCATTAGACCAGGAAAACCCTTTCGGGTAAAGTGACTTGCCTGCTAGAATCTGCACATTCTTGGAAGACAGTCCCCACCCCACTTCACTGTTCTGGAAGAGTCTGGGAGGGCGCATGCTAGTTCTTCTGAGAGGCCCGTAGAAGCCGGTAGTGCAGCCATGAGGACCTGGCCTTTTCCTCTTGGGAACATCTGTGCTTATTGCTTCAGTGTCCCGCTGAGGCTCTCCACTTTCTCTGGGACCAAGCTTAGCCTGTAAGAGGATTCTAAGAATACCTCCTGTTTGTCTAAGTTATCCAACTTGTTTGCATAGAGAAGCTCCTAGCAGTCTCATATGGTTTTGTGTCTCGGCATCATCAGCTGTAATTTCACCGTTGTCATTTCTGATTTATTTTTTTTATCATAGATTTCTCCTTTTTTCTTGGTGAGTGTAGCCAGTGGTTTATCTATCTGATTTATCCCTTTGAGGAGCCAGCTCTTGGTCTGATTGATCTTTGGAATTTTAATTTTTGGTTTTGATGTCACTGATTTCTAGTCTAATTTCCATGATTTCTCTCCTGCTGACTGCTGGGTTCCTTTACTGTTTCTTTCCAGTTCCTTCACTTGTGT
>NC_080165.1:153288142-153323142 GCF_950295315.1 Erinaceus europaeus
CAAAAAGTACCATAGTCATGGGCCCCTAGAAACATGCCTAAAATGATTTCCAAGCTTTCCTCCGCCCCAAGAGCTCCCAAAGTAGGAACAGAGCAGAAGAGATTAACCACTTTGCTTCACTTTATGTCCTGCCACCTTCCAGACTCCAAGCTGCAGATGCCGCCATGACACCACCCTGACCTCCCTGGGCAGACGCCCTTACCCACGTGTCCTGGAGCCTCCCCTCCCCAGAGCCCTGCCCCACTAGGGACAGACAGACACAGGCTGAGGGTGTGGATCCACCTGCCAACACCCATGTCCAGTGGAGAAGCAATTACAGAAGCCAGACCTTCCACCTTCTGCTCCCCATAAAAATCTTTGGTCCAAATCTTTGGTCCAGTGGGGGAGAAGTGATAGGAGGAAGAGCCTAAGAGGGCTATGAACTCCAGCTCCATCAGGTCCCAGAAAGAGGAGACAAAAAAGAAAGAAATATTTGGATGTAGTAATAGGGTCATTTGTGGATTGGAGGGGAAGAGAGGACTGGACCTGGAAGAGAAAGGGGCCAATTATGTACAAACATAGACGGACGGGACAGTTGTAGAGATGACAGTTAACCCAGGTCTGTAACTTCAGGAGAACCATGGTGGTTTGCAATGGAGAGATCGGGGATTCAGAACACTGGTTAGTGGGAATCATGTGGAACCCCTTTTGACCTGTAATTTTGTAAATGAATAACAAATCACTAATTAAAAAATAAAAAACAAGGAAAGAGTTGGGAATTGGGAAACATGCAGTGTCTCTCTGGGAGGGGCGCAGACTGCTCTGCCTGGATTGTTCTGTGGTACTGAATTGTGTGGAAAACTCCCACCAGAGTCGGTCAGAATCCAACTCATCTGTGGTACTGAATTGTGTGGAACACTCCCACCAGAGTCAGTCAGAGTCCAACTCATCTGTGGTACTGAATTGTGTGGAACACTCCCACCAGAGTTGGTCAGAGTCAAACTCATCGTCAAACTCATCTGTGGTACTTAATTGTGTGGAACACTCCCACCAGAGTCAGTCAGAGTCCAACTCATCTGTGGTACTGAATTGTGTGGAAAACTCCCACTGACATCGGTCAGAATCAAACTCATCTGTGGTACTGAATTGTGTGGGACACTCCCACCGGAGTCGGTCAGAATCAAACTCATCTGTGGTACTGAATTGTGTGGAACACTCCCACCAGAGTCGGTCAGAGTCCAACTCATCTGTGGTACTGAATTGTGTGGAACACTCCCACCGGAGTCAGTCAGAGTCCAACTCATCTGTGGTACTGAATTGTGTGGAACACTCCCACCAGAGTTGGTCAGAGTCAAACTCATCGTCAAACTCATCTGTGGTACTTAATTGTGTGGAACACTCCCACCAGAGTCAGTCAGAGAGTCCAACTCATCTGTGGTACTGAATTGTGTGGAAAACTCCCACTGACATCGGTCAGAATCAAACTCATCTGTGGTACTGAATTGTGTGGAAAACTCCCACTGGAGTCGGTCAGAGTCCAACTCATCTGTGGTACTGAATTGTGTGGGACACTCCCACCGGAGTCGGTCAGAGTCATACTCATCTGTCGTACTGAATTGTGAGGGACACTCCCACTGCAGTCAGTCAGAGTCATACTCAGAAACCAGTGTGAGGATGCTCCCCTAAAACTGTAAATAAGGAGAACAGAAAACTCTGAACTATTGAGTGACAAATGTCTGAGGGTGCAGTGCCTTGGGGAGGTCAGATGTTTGATGGCAGTGATGTGTTTGAGACTCAAACTTTCACTTTCTTTAAACTTGGAGTGGATAGGAAAAAAGAAAGAAGTACTCATGACTTGTTGAATATCTTTCTAGCTGGGTGCATATTTGTTGCGACCCCAGTTTATAGACTTTTCCCATATTTGGGAGCTACTCTCTGCCCTGACCCAGCTTTTTAGTCCTACTTCCAACTCTGACACCATCTCCCCAGACAATACCTTTGTTCCAGCTGTATGTTAGCTGTCAGGCTCAGGCAAAAATTAGTAAAGTCATGGGCCCCTTGGAATATACCTAAAATAGACCTACTAGTTTTTTTCCGAAATGGAGATATGCTGTACTTCTGCCTTTAGGTTCCTGATTATTAAACAATTTACCCTGCTTTATATCTTAATTCTTTTTCAGCCATCAAGTCTCAGATGCTACCATGATGCCACCCTGACCTCCCTGGGCAGACGCCCTCACCAGTGTGTCCTGGAGCCTCCCCTCCCCAGAGCCCTGCCCCACTAGGGACAGACAGACACAGGCTGGGGGTGTGGATCCACCTGTCAACACCCATGTCCAGCGGAGAAGCAATGACAGAAGCCAGAACTCCCACCTTCTGCTCCCCATAAAGAATTTTGGTCCAGACTCCCAGAGGGATAAAGACTAGGGAAGCTTCCAAGGGAGGGGATGGGACACGGAACTCTAGTAGTGGGGATCGTACCCCTCTTATCCTATGGTCTTGTTTTTATTTTTTATTTTATGAATAATTAAAATGATCTAGAGTATTTTTTGGTTGTTTATGTGAGAATCTTAAGAGATCCTTAGTGGATAATACTGAAGTCATGCACGATCTTGTGCTTATATGGAGAGCTCTCTCTTAAGAAATCTGCAGGAAATGTAATTTTCATACTACTGTGTGCAATTTGGTTCTAGATATTTTGTGCAAAGCCTTTTCTCTTACACTTGAAGGACTGAGGAGGCTCTAAGGCAGTCCTCGCTCTGTCATGACACACACACGAGTACATGAAATGATAAAAAAGTCAACACCATCTGACTTCCATCCAGGGGTCTTTAGACCTTAATCATGTGAGTTCCAAAGTAACACCATATTTCTCTGGTAGTTTTTTGAGATCTGTTATCTTACAGCGATCTAAACCTTTATTCTTAAATGACATCTGCAGGGTCATGGATTCAGTTACATTAATACCAGCATACACAATTTATATTCATTATTTTTGTTTTAGGATAATCTCTTTAAAATTTCAAGCTTCCTTCTGCTTCCAGCATTTTGGGATTTGGTAAGTTACTGCACAGTCTACTTAGACTCTTTTTAGTATTGCTTCTCTGGGCTTCAGTGGGCTCTTCATAACATGAGAATGTTGCTATAATTGATCTCCGAGGTCCAGCCCTAGAATTCTATTAATCGGTGTGCAACTTCTTATTCTTTGCATGAACCCTTCCTACTGCTAGGATTTTAGAATGTTTGTATCACTGGGGAATAAAAGACCTTCTTTGTGTGCGTAAAATAATTTTAGGCATGAATAGCCAGAAATAATTTTTGCCAAGTGGCCTCTTTATCCCTGAATTAAATTGGGTTAAGACTAACCCTGAAGATAAATCCACCACAGTCTTTTAGAATGCCCTGGAGTCTTACAGAAACAGGTCTCTGAGCGCTGTGGCCTCTGCCATCTATTTTCTTTAAGGAAAGTCTCTTTTCAGATCCCTTGGTCCTTAAACCCTCAAGTGCCAGAGAGGCTGTCATTCCTCATTCTGCCCCACTACCTCCTTCTACTCACTGAGCCGACAGTCTGGGCTGCGTAGACCTTGCTCTCCCAGATGCCGACATCCATAGCCCAGAGGTCTGGGGTGCGTCAGGATGGTCTGGCTGGCACTCGTCTGAAGATTTCTTATATTGTGGTGTTGGGTTTAGGAGAACACTGGTAGATATAAAACGCCTCATGACAGTGCTAGAGTGTGGAATTGGAGGTAGCCGTGCTGAAACTCCAGGGGTTAGTTTTCCGGCCAGTGTGAAGGAGGTCATACTGATGGTGGTGGTGAAGGGAACTGAATACCAAATGCTGCTGAGGAAGTTTAGACATTTCTGTTCATAGTAGAACTAAAGTGGGAAAAATTCAAAATCAAATTTGGTTCTTAAAAATAACTGGTATTTTGTGATTTAATTTAACTTAGGTAGAGTTATTTATTGTATTATTATTGTATTTTTAGACAAAGATGGGGTAAAGAGAGAGAAGAGACGGAGAGATTGAGTGAGAGATATTGAGATCACCAATAAATTCAGTAAAGTGGCAGGTTATAAAATCAATACTCATAAACTGGTGGCATTCTCTGTACAAAGTTGGGCCACCGCAAAGGGAAGTCAAGGAAGCAATTCTCTCATTTACAATTGAATTCAAAAAGATGAAATGCCCAGGAATAAATCTAACAAAGGAGGTGAAAGATCTTTTCAAGGAAAACTGTAAGACATTGTTAAAAGGAATAGAGGATGGCACCGGAAATGGAAGAACATCCCCTGTTCATGAATTGCAAGAACGAATCCAATTAAAATGGCAGTTCTGCCAAAAGCAATCTTTAGATTCCGGGCAACCCCGTTCCTGAATGAGACACCGCGGCGATGTGGTGAGGAACGGGTTGGACCTGGGCGATGTGCATGGTGATGGTGCACTATCCGAGTGAGCTATTTCTCTGGCCCTTGCTTATTTTATTCTAAGAATGCTTATTATTTATCTGAGAGCGACAGAACTTGGATCCCTGCTCTGCTCTGCATATGGTGATGGCAGGCACCCAACTTTTGCCCTCTGAGGCCCCAGGCAAGCAAATCTGAGCTATTATCACTCTGCTATCCTCTGTCCCAATTCCGCTTTATTTATTGAGTCATAAAAGTAGCAGTTACATAGAAAACTGAACAGGGTACATGACTTCTAGGCTATGTTCCAGCAGTTCCAGTATTGCATTTTATTCATGTCATCTTTGTATTCATATGATCTAGCAAAGGTGTTATGGTTTCAGATTAAAAGACAGCAATCCAGATAGCATTGAGACCATTGTCATTCTGAGCTGAAAGCATCTGTGTAAATGTTAATGTCTGCTGTAGGGAACCATCGCATGCACATAGTCAGACCTTGACAAGCACTTGGAACAGACAGCCTCACACCACCCACTAATGCTGAGGGCAGGTTTTCAAAAACACAGTCCTCTCTGCTTACTACATGCTGACTGCAAAAGTGACCGAAATGGAGCAAGCTGAATGCATGGAAAAATGTCTACTCATACGCCATGGGCAAATGAGTCACAGTGACATTTGGGTGGACTTTCATACACTTTCGGGAAAAGCAAGATTTTCTTTTCCTTTCCTCCTTTCTCTCTTTCTTTCTTTCTTTCTTTCTTTCTTTCTTTCTTTCTTTCTTTCTTTCTTTCTTTCTCTTTCTTCCTCCTTTTCTACTTCAGCCAGAGCACGGGGATGTACTAATCATCATTCCCACCAACAGTGTAGAAGGGTTCCCTTCTCTCCACACCCTCTTTATCACTTTATCTATTTATTCCCCAGAGCACTGCTCAGCTCTGGCTTATGGCGGTGTGGACACTGAACCTGGGACTTTAGAGCCTCAAGCATATGAGTTGTTTGCATAACCATTATGCTATCTACCCCCACCATTCCTGGCACTTCCTAATTTTACATGGCTGTATAGTGTTCCATTGTGTGTATGTACCACAACCAGATGGCTTCTGGGTCGCTCCCAAGCGCAAGTTCTGCTGCAGTGAACACAGGTGCGCACAGTCTGTCGGGCAGACGCCTTTATTTCCTCCGGGTCTATGTCTCAGGAGAGGGATTGCCACGCTGCAGACAGGTCCATTTCTAGAGTTCTGATGCTTGTCCAGGCTGTTTTCACAGGATTTGTCTATTTTTCAGCTCACCTTCCCACCAGCAATGTAGGAGGGTTCCTTCTCCCCACAGCCTCTCCAGCAGTCCGTGTTTCTGTCTTTTCTGATGTACGGCATTCTCACAGGTGTGAAGGGGCATCTCCCTGTCTTTGCAGTTGCCTGACCCTCAGTCACTTTGAGCCCTTTCCATCTGTCTGCTGGCCCTTTGGGTCTCTTCTCTGTAGAAGTTTGTATGTCTTCCCCCAGTTTTCAATGGTGATATGTTCCTTTTATTGTTATTATCATTATTTTTAGTTTAATGAGTTCATTTTGGTTATTAGTCCTCTGCTTAGTGAATCACAATAAATATTTTTCTCACCCTGTGGGGAGTCTCTCTGTCACAGCCATAAATCTTTTTACTGTACAGAAGGTTTTCGGTTCGATGGAGTCCCCTGGGTTTATTTTTGTTTTTGTTTTCCTTTCATTGGATTTAAATCAGTGAAGCTGTTTCTTAAACTTACGTAGAGAGGAGTTCTGCCAATGTTTGCTTCTACATATTTGATGATTTCTGGCCTAACATCCAAATATCTGATCCATTGGAAGTTTACTTTTGTATGTGATGAAATGTGTTGGGCCACATCTTAGTCTCTGCATGTTAGGACTCAGTCTTCCCAATAGCATTTGTTGTATGGACGCCCCTTCCTTTATTGATGTTTCTGGCTATCTTGTCAAAAATTAGGTGTCCGCAGGAGTGGACACTGAATGCACGAAAAAATGTCTACTCAACGCGCCAGGGGCAGACAAGTCCCAGAACGTTTTGAGTGAACTTGATACACATTTTGGAAAAGCAAGATTTCTCTCCCTCCCTCCCTCCCTCTCTCTCTCTCTCTCTCTCTCTCTTTCTTTCTTTCTTTCTTTCTTTCTTCATTTCTTTTTCCTTTTCTACTTCAGCCACAGGGATGCACTAATCGCCATTCCCACCAACAGTGTTATTTCTGTGCTGTCAGTTCTGTTCCATGTGTCTGTGTGTCTGTTTTGGTTCTGGTCTTAGGCTGTTTTGATTGTAGTTGCTCTGTGATATGTTTTGATGTAAGGAAGTATGATTCCTACTCTTTTCTCTTAGAATTGCTTTGGCTCTCCTGGGAGTTTCCTATTTCCAGATAAGATTTTTTTTTTAAATCTTTTGTTCTATTCTCTTAAGGAGAATCTGCACCCAATTTCTTTACATCTGATAAAGCCATCTCAGGCGTACTTGGGAAACGTTGGCCGCAAAGCTGGGCCACTCCCACTCTATCTTGTGCCTGATACTAAGACTCCTTATTCCGGGACTCACAGCTTCTCTGCACCACCACACCTCTGGGCCTCCTCGAGAGACGTGGCTAGCAGCAGCCCAGCTGATTTCACACGGCAGCTTTACTGCTCATCCTCTCGCTAGAGCTCCACAGTCCGTCCTTTGTACGTGGTTTATCCCGAAGCCTGGTAGCCTTTCCTTCTTGTCTAAAGCTCATTACCGAGGGGCTGGGTGGTGGTGCACCCAGTTAAGCACACGCAGCACAGTGCACAAGGACCCAGGTTCAAGCCCCTGGTCCCCACCTGCAGGGGAAGCTTGCAGGTGTTTCTCCCTCCCCTCCCATCTCATGTTCTCTGTCTCTATCCAATAATAAATTAAGAAAAATTTTTTAAAAGGCCACTACTGAGTTCATATTTGAAAATTTGTTCCTTAATTCTGGAAGTTTTATATTTCTATTTCTCCTGTAAGAAAGTGGGGGTCAGGTGATAGAGCAGTAGCTCAGTGGGTTAAGTGCACTTGGTGCAAAGCACAGGGACCAGCATAAGGATCCCGGTTCGAGCCCCCGGCTCCCCACCTGCAGGGGAGTCGCTTCCCAGGCGGTGAAGCAGGTCTGCAGGTGTCTGTCTTTCTCTCCCCCTCTCTGTCTTCCCCTCCTCTCTCCATTTCTCTCTGTCCTATCCAACAACAAACAACATCAACAATGACAATAATAACCGCAATAAGGCTATAACAACAAGGGCAACAAAAGGGGGGGGATGGCCTCCAGGAGCGGTGGATTCATGTTGCAGGCACTGAGCTCCAGCAATAACCCTGGAGGCAAAAAACAAACAAAAAAACTGTAAGAAAGATGTTGTTCTTAAGATTAATATTTAGATTAGATTCCATTTATTTACCTTTTACCTCAAAAAGACCTTGCTGTGTTTATCTGTGTGATGTTCTTTATTGTATTTATTGACTGTGTTCAAGTTTAAAATCTGTTAAAATTCACAAGTTTTCATTTTAATTGGTCATATTTTTATACATTTCTAACGTCCAGCTTGCACTCAGTCTTACTGCATGAACTATGATTCATCTCTCAGCTGCAATGCTCATTCCAGTTGCTATATTTAAATTCCAGCAATAAAATGTAAAATGTCCATGTCTTCATTTGTTGTTGTTGCTTTCTGCTTTTCACATTTCTTTCTAGTTAAGGCGATTGATACCTTTATTTGCAAGGCATTTTAAAGTTTTGTTGAAAATTTTTAGATGAATTTCATCTGGTGTGGAATCCGTACCAGTTATTTACTTTGTCACCTGCTTCCCTAGCACTGGAATTTTTATGAATTTTACTGCAGCTTAACAACCACAAGAAACTTAGATACTTAAATCAACATCATTTACTGCCTCCCACGTCCCATGTTTCAGAAATTCAAATGTGTGTAAACTCACTGTGATGTTTTCATCCTACAGTGATTTCTCTTGTAAAATGTACTTAGTTTATTAGTGTTTTTGATCATCTCAAGGTAAGCATATTTGTGTGATTGACGGAGGGGATCAAAATCATTCACATTATTATTATTATTACCTATAGTTTCACCTTTCTTGTACGGTGGCCATACCTGAGAGTCTTTTCAGTAGGTGTGACAGCAGTAAGAGATTACTCATGACCAGGCCTTTGTCAAGTGAACCTGCTCCCATGGATAATTGTGTTACTTTTCCCCTTACGACAGTTGTACACAAAAATAAATTTGGGGAAGTGAGAGCAAGCTGGCTGCCCCATCTGTCACCCAGGGGTGGTCCGGATCTCTTAGATGGGTTTCCCTGGCCAGGCAGGCATCCCCCCGCACCCCCCCACATCACCCTACGGGCCTCCTTCCTGAGCTGCGCTGGTGGAAGAGGAAGACTTCTCCTGAGTGAGAAAAGAAGAGGCCTCTGGCTGCTTAGGACTGGTCTTCAGTCAAGAGTGTAGCAATAGTTGTGCTTCTGGCTAGGAGAAAGTTAGTAACTGTCTTCATCATGGTGAGAAAGCTTGTTTTTAATTTTTAAAATTTAAAGAACGTACCGTACCGTACAGTGTTGACATAATATTTATTTTCAACTTTTTCCTCCTTTTGCCTTTTATTTTATTTTACTTTATTTTATTTTTTAAGCACTAGTTGATTAGTTGTTTATAAGACAAATGATTGCAGGGAATAGTTCCTCACAGCTCATGACCATGGCTCTGGGCGGTGAATAGTTCCTCACTGCGCACCACCATGGCTCTGGGCGGCCACCATGGCTCTGGGCAGTGAATAGTTGCTCACTGTGCACCACCATGGCTCTGGGCCGCGGATAGTTGCTCACTGCGCACCACCATGGCTCTGGGCCATGAATAGTTGCTCACTGCGCACCACCATGGCTCTGGGCGGTGAATAGTTCCTCACTGCGCACCACCATGGCTCTGGGCTGCGAGCTTCCACCGGCAACCACAGTTCTCACCGTCCTGGACACAGGCCATAGCTTTGCTACTTTTTTCTGTTGTGAGGCCCTGTGTTTCTCCTCTCTATGTTCCACATATGGGCAAAACAATCTGGTAGCTGTTTTTTTCTCTACAAGAAAGGTACATAAGATTTCAATACGGACTAAATCTTTTTTTAAAGACGCATTTGTTATTGCATCAAAGTACAGGAGTCTGGGCAGGGGGAGGGTCCAGGTCCTGGAACACGGTGGTGGGGGAGGACCTAGAGGGGCTGGAATTGTGATGTGGAAAACTGGAAAGTGCTACACATGGACCAAATACTGTGTTTTACTGTCAACTGTCAACCATGAATCCCCCAGTAAAATATACATTTGATTAACTTAAAATCCACTGTACGTATGAACATGCCATAATGTAATTGGGTTTTTGTGTGTGGCCATTTTTTATTTTGATGAGTGATGTAATAATCAGTTCCAAGGTGCTAAGATCTCAGGGACACAGCTGCACCCCACACCACCCACCAGTCTGCTCCTGCCACACACACTCCCCAGAGGGGCCTCCACAGTGAGCCCTGCAAAGCCTGCCCAGTGGTCACTGCCTTGGCTTCCTCATCCTCCAGATGGACTCAGCAGTGACTTACTGTAGATCTTTCCTCCTATTGCTGTTCAGAGTTCTAACTACCTGCTTCTTGGACTTGAGTACAGAAATTACATCTATATATGCATATGTTTAGAGTAAGTTTATAGAACAGTTCAACACACATAAAGTATGTAGACATTTTGCACATGCCTCATATAATTGTCCCTAAAATTAACATCTTATGTGACACCTGCAGACCTGCTTCACCGCCTGTGAAGCGACTCCCCTGCAATTGGGAAGCCAGGGGCTCGAACTGGGATCCTTACGCCAGTCCTTGTGCTTTGTGCCACGTGCGCTTAACCCGCTGCGCTCTGGTTCACTTGTCAAAATATTAATGGCAATTAACTTAATCTGAGACCTCACTCAGGCCCCGCCAACTTTTATACTGTGTGATCTGTCAAGAAAAACTTCCAGAACACCCGACAGTGTTTAACCATAATGAGGAGATTGACAATTGACTCTATCTGACTACGTCTGCCACCTCCTGCTGCCGCTGCTGCTGATTTTCACGGGGGCTCAGGGGTCCAGCTAATCTTTTCAGAGAGAAAAGCAGGTGCACCCACACCCCCAGCCTGTCTCTCTCTTTCCCTAGTGGGGCAGGGCTCTGGGGAGGTGGGGCTCCAGGACACATTGGCGGGGTCGTCTGCCCAGGGAAGTCTGGTTGGCGTCATGGTAGCATCTGGAATCTGGTGGCTGAAAAAGAGTTACAGCAGGGAAGCAATGACAGAAGCCAGACCTCCCACCTTCTGCATCCCACAATGACCCTGGGTCCATGATCCCAGAGGGATAGAGAATAGGAAAGCTGTCAGGGGAGGGGATGGGATGCAGAGTTCTGGTGGTGGGAACTGTGTGGAGCTGTACCCTTCTTATCCTATGGTTTTGTCAATGTTTCCTTTTTATAAATAAAAATTAAAAAAAAAAGAAAAGAGAGGGTGAACAGCATGGAAGCCTCTTTCAGTGCAGTAGGGGCTGGGCTTGGATCTAGGTCACACTCAGAACAAAGCAACGCTTGGTCCAAGTAAGTTGTCTTTCCTGCCCATGTTGGTGTTTATATTTTATTTGTCTTTATTTTTTATTATCTTATTTACTGGGCAGCAACAACCATAAATGGAGGGGGGGAAGCGGGGGAGAGACAGAGAGACACCTACAGCCCTGCTTTACCACTCGCAAAGCTTTCCCCCTGCAGGTGGGGACTGGGGGCTTGAACCCGGGTCCTTGAGTACTGTAACGTGTGCTCAGCCAGGTGCGCCACCACCTGGACCCTATTTTATTTATTTTTAAAAATTAATTATTTATTGTTCTGCCAATCTCAGTGCCTGCACAATGACTCCACTTCTCTCAGCAATCAGTTTTTCCCCATTTCTTTTTAAGAGGGCAGAAAGAAATTGAAAGGGTTGGGGGAGGTGGAGAGGGCCTTAGTCTGGGAGACACCTGTAGTGCTTGCTTCGTAGTTCACGACCCGTTTCTTCTGCAGGTGGGGAGCTGGGACTTCAACCCAGGTCCTTGCTGATGATAGCGTGTGTGCTTAACCAGGTGTGCCCTGCCCGGCCCTTTATGATCAATCTCAAGACATTTCACATCCAGTATTTTTATTTATTTATTTATTTATTTATTTTTATTTATCCCCTTTTGTTGCCCTGGTTTTATTGTTGTAGTTGTTATTAATGTCTTTGTTGTTGGATAGGACAGAGAGAAATGGAGAGAGGAGGGGAAGACAGAGAGGGGGAGAGAAAGACAGACACCTGCAGACCTGCTTCACCTCCTGGGAAGCGACTCCCCTGCAGTTGGGGAGCTGGGGGCTCGAACCGGGATCCTTACGCCGGTCCTTGGGCTTTGCGCCACGTGTGCTTAACCTGCTGCGACACCGCCCGACTCCCCCAGTATTTTTATTTTCATATTTATTTATTTATTTATTTTTGCGGGTGCTTTGTGTTTGCACGATTCCTCTATTACTGGCAGACTGTGTTCTCTCTAGAGAAAGGGAGTGAGAGACAGAGAAAGAGGAGAGAAGAAGGGGGAAGGAGCGACAGCACAGAGCCATCCCACCACTTGTGTAGGTGCCCCGGTGGCGGCAGGGCTGGAACCGTGACCTGAAGCAGGTGACTTGTGTGTGCACTGCAGGAGGTCCTGCTGCCGTGATGCCAGGCGCATCCCTGGGCTCAGTGCCCGCAAGGCGCATCCACCACTCCCGGCACCCACCACTCCCCTCCCTCTCTTTCATTTTCTGTGTTTCTTTTTCGACTGGACGGGAGCTCAGGCGGGAAGGAATAGCTGAAGTAGGAGAGGGTGGCAGCTGCAGGGCTGCTTTCCTGCTTGTGGAAGCACTGCTGGGCTCGGACTCGGATCCCATGGGTTTGCAAAGCCAAATGGGCACAGATTCAGGAAAATCTTTTTCAGAACTGAGGTGCCATTAGTTTGCCAAGGACTGGGGCGAGTAGCTGTACACTTCCCGCTATACAGAGAGGACTTCATTCCTCTACTGTTTTCCCTATGTACTTTGAGGACAAAGTGAAAATGTGGCATCGGAACCATGTGACCTGACAGCTCTGCAGGGCTCCTAGGTCTAGAGTCATGAATCTGAAGCTACGGTCCACAGAGACCACAGATAGGTCTGGTGTGGAGAGTGCGTGACCGGGCGCAGGCAGCGGCGGCATGGGAAGCCTTCTCCCCTGGGTGCTGGAACACAGTGGAGTGCAAGGAAGTAAGGGGACAAGGCACTGGCGCCGTGCTTGGCTGTGCCTTTTAATGCCTAGGAATCCACCACTAGTGCAGAAAAGAGGTGCGGTCCACTTAGAGCAGGCCGGGCTGCTGGAGGAGTCTCCAGATGGAGAGCAGACGGTTTCCCGCTCCCAGGTGCTGTGCTCACTGGCTCAGTGACCTAGGTGGGGGTTTCGATTGCTATGTGCAAAACTGAGAAATGCCACACATGGACCAACTACTGTTCCTTACTTTCGACTATAAACCATTAAGCCCCCCAATAAAGGAAAGAAAGGGGGGAGATTTCATATACAGTTATTCATCTGGGGGAAAAGAACCGAAAGCAAACATTACCGTGTTGTCCAACATGGCCTGCCCACCAGAGAGCAGGCTCTGCAAATTTGCTGTCAGATGGGACCCCAAACTGATTCTTGTTTTTGTTGCTGTTACTACGACTTGATAAAATATTCCTCTATTCCTCCTACTTTAGTTAACTGTAAACCCACACTTGATTCTATCAGCTGAATCAGTTCAAATATGTGTTGAGATTGTGTTCTGCTAACTGTTGATTTGAGAATGATGACTTTGCTGCTTGTCATCTTTATCAAAGCGAGTTCCCCCTCTGGTAAGACAACACTCCCTCAGTCGCTGCCTTTTGCTACTTGACGTCTTCTCCTTTACTGGCCAGAAATGTGGAGGCTCAGTTGCCTGTAAATGTCTTAAAATTGTATTTCTGTTTGGAGCCGCAATCTGTGAAGCCCAGTCCTGGCTGAGAGAGAGTACAAAATCAGATGAGGAAACAGAACAATGTGGAATCGTTTCACGAAGTGATAGAGGAGGACATTATCTCCAACAGCCTCACAGGAGCTTGGCAACAAAGAGAATAGTTCAGGCCAATCAAAGCCACTAACTCGGCACCAAATGCCAGTGATCAGTCAGAAAACACTGAGTGCACTGAGATGATGATTCAACAGAACAGACTCTTATTATTGTAAAGATGTAGATGACGCGACATTCTGGTGTCTTTTCTGGAGAAAACGATGAATATGAGCTTCATGTAGTGGGCATTCTTCCCGCAGAAGTGCCACTGTGCCTGAAAGGTTCCTCTTTATGCCCAGTCCCCAAGCTCATGGCATCTCTAAATAGACGTTGTTCTCACTAATTGTCCCCAGAATCTCAAGCTTTCTAATCTTTGGATTCATAGACTCAAGTGTTTCTTCAGTGAGTAAGACATCTCCTGGATTAACTTCCAGCTTTAACTGTTCCTTCCCTTCCATGCTGTCATCTTGGAATTTCTATCATGTGCAGGACAAATACTTTGTATCTGCCACCACTTCTTTCGTCTATAAGCTATTTTCCGAACTTTTTGTTTTCTCCACGATTTTCGACCTTCTTAGGCAGTGCCTTTTGCTTTTATTGATGTTCCATTACAGTTTTGTCTTTATTATCTGTTGAAAGCAGTGTGATGTCTGAAAGATTGCTGCTTCCAGAAATGGTGACTAGCTTATTTGGACTATTCAGAGCAAGTGCAGTTCTAGAATCAGTAGAGGATCCGTGAAAACAAGAACGGCATCTGATAGAAAACAGCACAGAATCACCTCGTGAGCGAGAACAAGCCAAACGATGATGTGAAGGAGAGAGAAGCCCAGGGAGACGTGTGGCAGACACTTGGCATTTTTTTCTCTGAATGCATTTGTCAATTTGGAAACAGCGTCTGGAAGTTTGGGAAGCTGAATGGAACTGCTAGTGGCTCATGGGATCATGGGATTAGTAAGGCAAACACTATGACAACCTGTATTAAAATAAACAAAACAAAACATCTAGACCAGAGAAAAGATAAACAAGAGGGGAAGAAACACTCCATGGGACAGATCATACAATGCTCATGTCATGGTGTCAGGAATCTGCAGCTGAGCAGTGTCTTAACAGAGAGAACGGGGCAGGCGGAATCTTGGGAGAGACGAGACTGATGAGTTTCCTAAACGGATGGTATTTCAATCCACAGATGCAAGAGCATACAACTTGCAAACAGCAAAGTACAAATCTTACATAGTGAGACTGCTGTTAACAAAAGATCAAGATAAAGTGTTAGAAGTCAGGGGAAAATATGTATTATTTAAAAAAAAACAGCATTGAAGTGACAGTTCACTTTGCAGAAAACAAGGGAATAATATCTTGACAGTACTGCAAAAAAAAATTGCTAACACAAAATTATCTACCCCGTGGAAATATTCTTCAGAAGGGAAGACAGTTAAGGTTGTTTCAGGAAAACCAAGAGCACAGCACTAACCCTGCAATAAAGGGTGATCCACCAGGAGATCAGCAGGCAGAGGAGAATAGTCAGGGAGGGAGTGCTGCGGGTGAAAAAGAAAGTGTGTCAGGAAAGACAGAAGGCTGCGGCTGCCGGCCTACTCATCACGGTTTCTGTGGGCGCTCTCCCCCAGCCCAGGATCTCTGCCGCCAGAAAGTATTCACATCTCATATGTCAGAGGCACAGGAGTATAAATCATAGAGATAGGTTTATTGTGATGTTTTTTTAAGTACTTTTTTGAAATTGAAAAATGAAAAATAAGATAAATGTAAAAATGTCTTTGAACAATAACAGTATCTTATTAGGCTTAACTATATTCAGATATAAGAAAATGACCCAGAACGAATCATTTTCTGGGAAAAGTCGAAGTACAGCTGCAGGCCTTAGTGGTCATGTGACTCGGCAGTGACCGAGGCCAGTTGTAAGCGGGAAAGCACTGTAGAGACCGCAACACATTTTGGGGAAGAGGATTAGAAAGATTTGGCCGACGCAATGGCAGATGACTGGAAGAGCCACTAGTCAGAGGATGAAAACAAACACAAAACAAAGCAAATCAAAGAAAGATATTAACTATGTTTACTATGAACTACCGTATATCATTAATGGTTTTTGCATTCAACTGTGATGACTACCCCAGTGACTACCTACAACTAAGGTTGTCAGACTGTATTAAGAAAAGATCCACATGTAATCTGCTTACCAGAGATAGAGCCCCACCTCCCCAGAGCCCTGCCCCACTAGGGAGAGAGAGAGGCAGGCCGGGAGTGTGGATCCACCTGTCAACACCCAAGTTCAGCGGGGAAGCAATGACAGAAGCCAGACCTTCCACCTTCTGCATCCCACAGTGACCCTGGGTCCATGCTCCCAGAGGGATAGAGAATAGGAAAGCTGTCATGGGAGGGGATGGGATACGGAGTTCTGGTGGTGGGAATTGTGTGGAGTTGTACCCCTGATATACTGTGGTTTTTGTCAGTGTTTCCTTTTTATAAATAAAAAAAAGATAGAAGCATAGAGAAAGATTGGAAGTAAATACGCGGTTCAGGTTCCAAGTAGAAGTGACGCTAGTTACACTAGTATCCTGTCAGTGACACACAATGAGACCGCCCTTCTCCTCTGCAGCCGTAGCCTCACTCATTGCTGAGCAGCCAAATGCATCATCAGCAGAATTATCTCTTTAGGGTTCTGCTTCTAAGAATCACTCCTGGTAGTGGCTGAGGTTGAACCAGTGGGATGGGAATCTGAGTGCTGAGGTTGAACCAGTGGGATGGGAATCTGAGTGCTGAGGTTTCTCCTGCTTCTCCTGCGTGCTTCTGGGCAGTGTTAGAGGGAGAGGGTTGCAGGATTCTGCAAAAGGGAAGGATGAACTCATCCCAGGAGGATCCCTGACACTGTCTTTGCCTGCTGGGTCCTTGTAATCTTGGCAGTATTGGCACAGGCTCCAGCTTTCCCCGGAGGGGAGTGTGGGGCGTGACTAGGCAACTTTCTTCACTGGAGGCCATGTTCCTCAACCGTGTGCCATTTGCAGACCGAGAACCAGAGGACCTGGGTCCAAGAGGAGTGTGAATTACCCCCTGTGGCATGCACAGAGGGTTTTGCTCCTGTGGCACTGTGACAGCGGGTTTAACAGAGTAAGCTTTGAATGCCAACGGCAGTTCAACTTGGGGTTGACCTCTAGGTTTCTGTACTTTTATGGAGATCTAATTCTAGGGCTGACGAGGGTGACACTGAGACGCAGATCAATGCTTTGTGGATGGATGGCATCTGTGCAGCCTCAAGTAGCTTGCTTAATAGGTTGGTGGTTTTGACTCTTAGTCAATTTAGAAAGGAATTCAGACACACCATTTATAGCTTATTTTAGTTGTGGATTCTGAGAGAATTCACTGTTGTGCTGTTTTTTTTTTTATGGGGGTTGTTAATGGATTACAGTGTGGTTGTTGACACATGGCTACAATTTCTTTTATTAGTGATTTCATCATGATGAACAAGATTGTAAGATAACAGTTTCTACAATCACAGTTCCTACCACCAGAGTTCCACATCCCATCCCCTCCCTTGTTCTTTATCCTTCTGGGAGTCTGGACCCAAATTCTTTATGGGATGCAGAAGGTGGGAGTTCTGGCTTCTGTCATTGCTTCTCCGCTGGACATGGGTGTTGGCAGGTGGATCCACACCCCCAGCCTGTGTCTGTCTGTCCCTAGTGGGGCAGGGCTCTGGGGAGGGGAGGCCTCAGGACACATGGCGTCTGCCCAGGGAATTCAGGTTGACATCATAGTAGCATCTGCAACTTGGTGGCTGAAAGGCAGCAAAATGCAAAGCAGGACAGATTGTTTAATAAACAGGATCCCAAAGGCAAGGACAGAGCAGATGAAACTAGGGGTCTTTGTGTGGGAAGAAGCTGGAAGTCTACTTTAGGCATATTTCAAGGGGCCCATGACATTAGCAAATTTTTCCTGAGCCTGACAGCTAACATGCATGTGGGCTAAAAGTATTATCTGGGAAGATGGTGTCAGAGTTGAGAATAGGACTAGAAAGCTGGATTAGGGCAGAGAGTAGCTCCCAAACATGAGGAAAGTCTATAAATACCATTAACTATTCACCCAGGGCCGCATCTATTCCTGTTTAGCACAGGGGCCTGTGTGCCTTCCAGTCCCTGTCAGTCTGAGCTCACGGTCCCTGGTCACAGCTGGGACATTCGAGGCCGCCGTGGGTGTAGTTTCTCATCTCCTGGTGACAGTCTGCAGACCACTCTCACCCTCCAAACTTGGGATCTTCTCTGCCCTCAGACATCCAGACCACAAGGCCCTCCTTCCTCATCACCTCCCCGCTCCTCCGCCGTGTCCTCTGCTCTGTCTTGCTGCTGCTCAGGCTTCATGGTCAGCTGTTCTGCATGGACACAGAGAGAGGCCCCAGCAACAAAGTCCGCCATGGCTCCAGGGACTTGGACTTGGGCTGTGCACAGGTGAAGCAGGGACCTCCCAGCTGAACGATCTTGCCAGACTCATGACTGGTGATTTTTATGATCTTTTCCACTTAATTTCAGACCTGCTCACAGTGTGGGTTTTTATTTTTTCTCAGAACTTTACAAACAGAATGATAAAAGAGGGCACCCTTCATTAGCCAGAATTTCTCCCGTCCTTATATATTGTGACTTACTCCAGAGGAATCTGGAAAAAGGGCGCGTGGTGGCGGCAACAGTGATTCACATATGATGTCCTAGTAGGTGATTCACATATGATGTCCTTGACTTTAGAGTCAAGCAGGCGCAAAGCAGAAGCTTGGAGTAGTTGTCCCCACAGACAGCCCTTTACACAGTTTTGCCTGTGGGAAGCAGAAAGCTCCTGTTGGAAAGATAATAATTGGCTTGACTTTCTATGTGACACCCTGGCTACAAGCAGTAGAATTTAGAGCAGCACATGTTCTTTGCTTTTAAGTAACTAAGAATTGAACGATAGGAGGAGTTAAGGTGCCAATGAGACTGCTTGGGTCCCCCAGAAGTTGAACTGAGACAAGGATCTGAGTGCAAGCAGTTTGCTGTCAGGGTGTTGGAAACACCAGAATGAGAAAGAAGGAATGGGGGACAGGTGGTGGTGCACCTGGTTAAGCACACACACATATCACAGTGCACAAGGACCCAAGTTCAAGCCCCTGGTCCCCACTTGCAGGGGGAAAGCTTTGTGAGTGGTGAAGCAGAGCTGCAGGTGTCTCTCTGTCTCTCTCTCTCTAACTCCTCCTCCCTTTTCAATTTCTCTCTGTCTGTCCAACAATAAATACAAATATTAAAAAAGGGAAAAAGAAGGAGTGGGTAAGGATAAGTAGCAATAATAGTCATCCTGTGAAGCTGTGTAACCCTGGGCAGTTAGAGCTTAATTGCACAACAAAACTCTGAGGAGCGGCATACAGTAAGCACCTCAAAAGGGACACAGGGGCTGGGTTCTGTGTCTCAGACATTGCTGAGACAGTTATTCCTGGAGGTATCCAGAGCTTGGCGCTTCCAGTCTGATGTGCAGGGGCAGAACAGTCTCTTAAAGCTTTGCGGAAATGACAGGAAGAGAGCTGCAGGCACCGACATCTGGAAGCCAGGAACACGGTGTGTTAAATCCTATTCACTTCACAACTGCAGTCCGCACTTCTCCTTATGTTTGTTTCATGCCATTCTGCTGCATCTTCCTCCAGGTAGTAGGCATGAAGCATTCCTATCAAAGATATTTGAAAACAGAAAGGTTCTTAGGGCAGAGCGGATTCTCCAGTGCTACAGCAGGTGCTGAGTTGGCAAGTGGCGTCAGTCACGGACTTCACCCTTCCAACTTCCTCACCCTGGGCGGGCGGGCAGCTCCAGGCATCCAGGATGCCCTCCTCAGTGGTGCAGCCACTGTAAATAGCTTCCCGCCTGAGGCTATTTACACTCTATGCACTGCAGACCGGTTAGTCTCACACTGCTACATTTATTCTTTTTAAAAATATATTTAAAAAATGTATTTGTAATGTCAGAAAAATACACTCAGAAGACTACCAGAACCCTGCTAGGCTCTGGCTTATGGTGGGGCTGGGGACTGAACCTGAGGCTTTGGAGCCTCGGGCATGAAAGCCTTTGCAGAACCATTGTGCTGTCTTATTTTTCCTTTTGTAATTGTCAATAGGATTATTGCTGGGGTTATTGTCTGCAGGAGAAGCACTGCTCCTGCTAATTCTTATTCCTTCTTATTCTTCTCCTCCTGCTCCTTCTTCTTTTTTAATTTGATAAGATAGATGAATTGAGAGGAAAGGGGAACCGGGGCCTTTGGCGCCTGAGGCATGAGAAGCTCTTTGTCTGACCTTTATGGTACCTCTTCAGCACAGCTGGCATTTAAAACCACTCCTTTCAATATCAGAAGGAAGGCTAGTAGACATCTTATATCACTTCTTTTTTGAAATTTTAATTTATTTATTTAAAAAAGGAGACACTGACAAAAACCACGGGATGAGAGGGGTACAACTCCACACAGTTCCCACCACCAGAACTCCGTATCCCACCCCCTCCCCTGACAGCTTTCCTATTCTTTATCCCTCTGGGAGCATGGACCCAGGGTCACTGTGGGATGCAGAAGGTGGAAGGTCTGGCTTCTGTCATTGCTTCCCCGCTGAACATGGGTGTTGACAGGTGGATCCATACTCCCAGCCTGTCTCTCTCTTTCCCTAGTGGGGCAGGGCTCTGGGGAAGTGGGGCTCCAGGACACATTGGTGGGGTCGTCTGTCCAGGGAAGTCTGGTCGGCATCACTGGGACTTGGAGGAGTTTCTGCAGCAGACCTGGGAGGCCGCAGCCAGGGAAGTTTCTGGCGCACAGTGGGAGAGGCTTGAGTCTTCTGCTCTGGTGATGACGCTATTTCTGTCCTTTGGATAAGCAGCGTCTATTGACCTCTGCTCTAAACTGGCATCTTCTAAGATGGATTTTCTTTGAACTATAAAACAAAGAGATGTCTAAAGACTAGATTTTAAAGGCATGATTGTTTCTACAAGGATGACCAGGTTACTGAGAGAAATAGTTTTATTTATCACACAAGCTTACATTTTACCCTGTGGGGACAGAAAAAGTGATGGTCTTTTTGTACAAGGGTCAGTGAACTCGATCTCAGTAATGAAAAACTGAATTTTATAATTCCAAGTTAATACTGCCAATGATCAGAAGAAGCCCATTGTTATTATTATTCATAAAACATTCAATGTAATTTAAAACCACAAGTAACATTAATATCATTCTAAGAGTATTGCCAAGATTATAGACGAAGTTCTGGCGAACCAGAAGAAACCCATGGCATAATTCTAAGAGGGATCCTTCCCAAGAAGGATAGCATGGCGTTCCCTGACCTGCTGCTTCGTCTGCTCAGCTCCAGGGTCTTTACTGGACAGAACCTGAAGAGATCCTTTTTAAAAAATTTTTAAAATTTTTATCAGTGATTTAATAATGGTTGACAAGACTTTAGGATAGGAAGGGTACAATCCCACACAGTTCCCTCCATCAGAGTTCCGTGTCCCACCCCCTCCACTGGAAGCTTCCCTGTTCTTTATTCCTCTGGGAGTCTGGACCCAAATTCTTTATGGGGAGCAGAAGGTGGGAGTTCTGGCTTCTGTCATGGCTTCTCCACTGGACATGGGTGATGAGGGCACCGGGGCAGGAAGATCTTACAAGTGGGATGGCATGACCATCACGCACACTTCCTTCCTTAGAATATGACTGTTCAGCGGTCACTGGAATCACCTGATGGAGTGAAAACATCAAGGATGGGCTAGCGTTCATATATGCTAATCACTGCTGAGGATTTCCAAGTTTGGGCTTAGAAATAGCAGTTTGGGGGCAGTGCAGGAGAGAAAAAGAAAGAGAGAGAGAGAGAGAGGGAGAGGGAGAGGGAGAGGGAGAGAAATAGAAAGAGAGAGAGAGAAATAGAAAGAAAGAGAGGGAGAGAGAGAAAGGAGGAAGAGGAGGAGACACAGAGAGAGACAGGGCCGGGTGGTAGCACAGTGGGTAAAGCGCACGTGACACAAAGTGTAAGGATCTGTGTAGAGCCCCCGGCTCCCCACCTGCAGGGGAGTCGCTTCACAGGCGATGAAGCAGGTCTGCAGGTGTCTATCTTTCTCTCTCCCTCCCTGTCTTCCCCTCCTCTCTCCATTTCTTTCTGTCCTACCCAACAACAACGACAACAATAATATTAACAACAACAATGATAGACAACAAGGGCAACAAAAGGGAAAAGGTGGCCTCCAGGAGCAGTGGATTCATGGTGGTGCAGGCACCGAGCCCCGGCAATAACCCTGGAGACAAAATAAAGAGAGAGAGAGAGAGAGAAAGAGAGAGAGGCAAAAGTGAGAGAGAGGACACTTTGCAAATAGCAGCAAGGGAACAGGAGGCCAGCCAGCCAGCCAGCCAGCAGGGACGGTCAGATGAAACTTTCAGAAGAGGATTATTCCTGGCTGAGCGAAGACGACCCAGTGGGAGTGGTCCAGGAGCAAAGGTTTTGGCTTTTTACTAACTGGCTTGTTTACTAATTCTCCTGCTGCAGGAGTTCAAGTGCAAACACTCCCAGCTTCTATTTCATGGCTAGTGATGCTGAAAAACATTTTCCATGAGTTTGAACTGGTGTCTCTGCCGACACTACAGCAACGTCAGTGGTTAGCAAACATCTGAGTTCCTGGGACTCCTGGGGGACTGATGAACAAGAGACTCCTAGGTTCTTCCTTCACATCTTCTGATTCAAAACTTTTATATTTTTAATAGATAACTTGAGAAACAATGACTGAAAACTTCTGAAACAATGACTATGTTATCATAGTACCCCCCCCCCCAAGAAAAACCCTCCAACTTCTCCACCTTTGGCTCTTTACATTTTACCTGGTTTCTGAATCAGAACAGTAAATAATAAATACAAGCCTTTTGTGTTTTATCCATGTCACCATGTATTTTTATAAGCTGTCGATGTTAAAATAATGAAGGTGTCCAGGTTGATAGTTGAATAGCAAGGTACTCTAGAAAGTTGAAAGTGACCTGGCATGATACCTAGAAATTAGAATGTCTTGACAATAACCAGTGCTGGATCTTGTGGGACCCATAAAATATGCACTTGTAAGAAAGAAGCTATGCCCCGGGATGGCAGTGAGGTCATTGTGTGTTGAGCTGGGCAGAATCAGCATTTCTCTAGAAGTCGCTATTAATAGACCCCCCCCTCCAGCTGCTGTGTCAGACCTACCTGGTGGAGTCTGCACCTGTGTTTTTAGTGAAGCCCCTGGGTGGCTCTGATGTGTGTGAAAGTTGGAATAATGAATCCAGAGCATTTTTGTCTCTCCAGAGAGACTTATTTGGGAATTCAGATGTTTCGAAGTGCATTTTCTGTTTCTATAGTCTAAACACACATCTTAGTGTGTTAATTAGGATTTGATCTATCCTAAAGTGATAACAAGTTAGAAACTGCTTTCTTTGGCAAAAGGCTAAGTAGAGTGGTCTGGGACAGCCCTGATGCCCCTGGGATTTGAGGCCCAGCTCTTTTGCTCACTCAGTGTTGCATCGCCGTGTCCCTGGGTCAACCACCATGTCAGAAGGCTGCTCTGCACAAAATACACCTGGATGCCAATCTGGAGAAAGAAGAAAGGAGAAGGAACATGAAAGGCAAGAAATAGAGCCCTTCCAGTAGCATCCAGCTGGTCAGGATGACTTCCTAGTCCTAGCCTCTTAGAGGGTGGGGGTATGTAGACTTATTATGATTTTTAATCATCACTACTGTTGTTGCGGAACTTTGCCTTGAATGTGTACAATTTCATTGCTTTAAGGCTATTTTTCATTCATATGTTGAGATAGAGACAGCAGGAAGGATAACAAAGCACCAAAACTTCTTTTGTTTTAAAAATATTTATTTCTTCCCTTTTGTTGCCCTTGTTTTTATTGTTGTAGTTATTATTATTGTAGTTATTGATGTCGTTGTTGTTGGATAGGACAGAGAGAAATGGAGAGAGGAGGGGAAGACAGAGAGGGGGAGAGAAAGACAGACACCTGCAGATCTGCTTCACCGCCTGTGGAGAGACTCCCCTGCAGGTGGGGAGCCGGGGCCTCGAACCGGGATCCTGACTCCGGTCCCTGCGCTTTGCGCCTACCCCACTACCACCAGACCCTCGGCCATGTTGTTTTTAATTTTTTTTATATTTATTTATTTTCCCTTTTGTTGCCCTTGTTTTTCATTGTTATGGTAGTTATTGTTGTTGTTATTGATGTCATCATTGTTGGATAGGACAGAGAGAAATGGAGAGAGGAGGGGAAGACAGAGAGGGGGAGAGAAAGACAGACACCCGCAGACCTGCTTCACCGCCTGTGAAGCGACTCCCCTGCAGGTGGGGAGCCGGGGGCTCGAACCGGGATCCTTACGCCGGTCCTTGCGCTTTGCGCCACCTGCGCTTAACCCGCTGCGCCACCGCCCGACTCGCTAGCACCAAAACTTATGTGTTGCTGGGTTCTATGAATGAGAAGGCACATAGCTCATGTGCTCGTTGTCCCTTTGGCCTATCATCTTGATTCTGAAAGGTTCTATGCCCAGTAAAAACAATCAAGTGTTTGGTTATAGTGAAAGAAGATGAGGGACTTTGGCAAGGAGTTGAGGGATGGCTTGATGGACCGTTTTCTTCCTTTCTTTTTGTTTTCCTCTTTGAAACTGAGAGGAGACAGGAGGGGAGGATAGAGAAGGAGAGTAACAGGGCCAAGTGGTGGCGCTCCTTGTGGAGCGCACATGTCAAAGTGCACAAGGACCCAGGTTTGAGCCCCGGGTCCCCACCGGCCAGGGGAAAAGTGGTGAAGCAGGGCTGCAGGTGTCTCTCTGTCTCTCTTCCTCTCTGTCACCCCCTTCCCTCTCGATTTCTGGCTGTCTCTATCCAATAAGTAAAGACAATACAAACATTTAAAAAGATAGTAAGAAATTAAAAAAGAGAGAGAGAGAGAGCCACCTACAGCCCGTGCATCACTGCTCATGAGGCTTTCTCCCTGCAGGTGGGGACCGGGCTTGAGCTGGGTCCTGGAGCCCTGTAATGTGTGCGCTCACTCATCGTAACCTCATTCTTAATGATTGGGGGGGCAGATGCTTGATTTTATAAAAATTAGAGCGTCAAAATGACTGTTGTTATGTCTTCTGTTCTCTCCTCTATACTGCCTGAATTGCATATAAAATGTTTCTATCTTCTTCTAGCGTTTGCCCTTCTTCCGTAGCCAGTCAACAGCGTCAGCTTGAGCCTGATGTCAAGTTTCGAGACCTCCTTTGAATCTGGAGAGGTGGCAGTCGTTGACTATGTGGGTCATAGTCTGTCTGGAGCCGCAGGGGCAGTTCGGGTCGTCTCTGGCTCCCCAGCGGTGGAACATAGCGGCACACCGGCCATGGCCTGTTCGATAGCGATTGAGGAGGGCCCGATCATCACGTGCTAGGTCAAAGCCGGGTTGACGCTTGCAGGGGTCTGTGATGAGGTGTTTGTTCTTTACCTCAGCTGACTGCCAACTCTGTTTCCAAGAGACTGGAACAAAGAAGTTCAGTGTAGGCATAGGGGACCAGATTGGGTGACGAGACGTTAAGCGTTGGACAGGGTGGGCGAAGATCTCCGCGTATATTGGCAGGTCCGGTCGAGTGTAGACGTGGGAAATGAACTTAGATGATGCCGCATCCCGACGAATATCTGGCGGGGTGATGTTGCTGAGAACTGGCAGCCATGGAAGCGGGGTGGAACGGATGGTTCCAGAAATGATCCTCATGGAGGAATATAATTTGGAATCGACCAAGTGGACATGGGGGCTACGGAACCATCCTGGGGCACAGTATTCTGCAGTGGAATAGCATAATGCCAGAGAGGATGATCGCAGTGTGGAAGCGCTTGCGCCCCATGAGGAGCTGGCCAGTCTTGCAATGAAGTTATTCCTCGCGCCCACCTTTGCTGCAGTTTTTATGAGATGTTTGAAATGACAGAGTGCGATCGAGAGTGACGCCAAGATAGACTGGCTGGGCTTCATGCCGGATTCTCGTATCGCTAAGCTGCACATTAAGCTCACGCGAGGCCGAGGCATGGTGTAGATGGAAAACAGATGATACCGCTTTTGCAGTGCTAGGGATTAGTCGCCATTTTTTACAGTAATCAGATATCAGAGACATGTCTTTCGTGAGTGTTTCCTCGAGGATGTCAAACTTGGATGCCTGAGTTGCACAGCAGATGTCATCGGCGTAGATGAACTTCCTTGAAGAAGTTTCTATAATACATTTTTACTTCTCTTAGAAACATCACTATTTGCTGGTATATGTTAAACTTGTGCAAGTATAAGGAAATCCCCACTAAAAAATAATGCTTCTAGAGGTCTGTTTTTGTAGAGCATATGAGCTAATCAGAGAGTGATTCCATAATTTTATGGAAATATCAAATTTACATGATAATACCAATGACTTACTTTAGGCAGCTTTAAATAATTCACTCCTCATTTCACCCCAACTTAATATTTCCTGACATTTGAACCAGACACTGGTTGAATACAAATGTTTTGTGTGCTCTTTCAGGGAGACATCTACTGCAAAAAAAGTTGGTGAAAAGCCAGGGAATCACTTCTTTCTCTAAGATAATCAGTTCTTCAAGCTGATTGCTATTAGCTGTTCATATTATTATAATTAGAAGAAAATGTGGCTTCTGTAAATCAGCTGAAGCTTCTATAAATAAAAGTATCCATCCTGCAGAGTCAAATTTTAATTAACCTTTTAGCAAGCCAACCTTTCCTCAGAATATTTCAAGACTTGAAGCCATTCATTTTGCTCAAAATCAGTATGGGCTATTTTTCATCGGTATGTAGCCCCAATTCAAGGGGGAGAGAGAGAGAGAGAGAGAGAGAGAGAGAGAGAGAGGTGGAGTCAGCACCCGCCAGGGGAAGGCAGTGCAGCACAGTGGGGTGACAGAGACCACCGGTGTGTCCGTTTATCAGTCATGGGGATCACGACCTTGTCTTGGGCATGTTTATGGCCCAGCTGCAGACTCTACTGATGACTGAGCACCACGAGACTCAGCCACTGGCGCCTGGCCCACTCTGCATCTGGTCCTTACCCAGAGGAAGGTCTCATCACAGATTACTGCTGGGACATTCATATTCCACATAAATAGGTGTTTTCTGTGTGGCTGGAAGAATCCCCAGCTCAGAGTACAGCAGGTGGCCAGAACTGCATGCACTTCAGTCTCTGCCTACCAGAAAAGTTGGTTTTCATGAAAATGTTTCTAATTTGTCTCATAGCCAGTGAGCAACCACAGCCGTGTCAGAACCTGGCCTTAATCAACAGAGGCCTGACATTAATTCAGTTTCTGTGCTGAGACTCAAAATAAATGTGCTTTTATTCCATTTGTAATTCACAAATCTGTTTTGATTATAGTTATCGACACCACCTATATCATATTTATTGAATTTACTTAAAGAATCAAGCAATACATTTTGTCATTTGCAAATTATATCCTAGATCTGTAATGGTGATTTGGTGAATCTGGTTTTAATTAGAAAGTAGAAGGCTGCCTGTTGAATGCTTGAAACTGCTCATTTCTGTGCTCTGTACTATCTCTGACCTTTACTTCTCTGATCAGTGTTTTTCTATCTTTTTATGATTTTTTGTTTTCCTTTTTTTTTTTTTTTTTTGTCACTGAGGTTATTGCTGGAGTTCATGCCTGCGTGGTGATTCCCAGAGGACAAATTTCCCCCGATTTTACTTATTTATTATTGAATAGAGACAGAGGGAAATTGAGAGAAGGGGTGATAGAGAGGGAGAGAGAGACACCTGCAGCCCTGCTTCACCACTCGTGAAACTTCCCCCCTGCAGTTGGGGACCAGGGACTTGAACCCAGGTCCTGGTACACCGTGACGTGAGTGCTTTACCAGGCGCCCACCACCTACCCTCCTCTTTTTTAATGACAGAGACAGTATGGAACAAAGGGGGAGAGAAGGAAAGACAGCCACAACCCTGCTCTGCAGCTTGTGAAGCCTCCCCCCTGCAGGTGGGGACCTGGGGATTGAACCCGGGTCTTCATACATGGTGACAGGTATGCTTTACAGGTGTGGCGCTGCCTGAAACACCTGGTCGTGGATGCATTCAAAGTGTCAGATGTTAGTGGTTGCTGTTGGGCAAGATAGAGAACAGGGTCACCAGGTGAGCAGTCAGCAGCCAGTGCTTAGTGAACAGCAGAACAAAGTGACTCGTGAGTTGTGGGGTCAGACAGAGGAGGGCAGGCATGGCGTTAGAATGCTGCGCTGCGGATCTTAGCCCTTCACGTCGTCCTCAACTTCAGCTTCTCCTTCAGCCACGGCAAGCCTTGCCTTTCCCTGACTGCGAGGTGCTTTGAAGATGGCTTCTGAGGGGTCCCCCTGCCTTTCCCACCTCAAGCACCCACACCCTTGAAGAACTTCTCCGCTTTGAATGGATTTAGCTGCCTGTGGCCGGTGAAGTGAACGCAGCAAAAAGGATTGAATATGACTTCTGAGATTTGACTGTGAAAGGCAGCAGTTTGCACCTGTAATTTTCCTGTTATTGTTTTTCTCACATACACAGTAGGATGCAGTGCTATGTTCTAAGATTTTTTTTTTTAATTTTTTAAAAGATTATATGTGGTTAGTTTTTCTTTATTGGGGGGATGAATGGTTTACCGTCAACAGCCAAAATACAGTTGTTGGTATATGTGTAACATTTCTCAATTTTATTTTTTTAAAAATATTTAAGTCATCTTTATTTATTTATTGGATAGAGACAGCCAGAAATCGAGGGGGAAAGGGGAGATAAAGAGGGAGAGAGACAAAAGACACCTGCAGCCCTGCTTTACCACTCGTGAAGCTTCCCCCCTGCAGGTGGGGATTGGGGCCTTGAACCCGGGTCCTTGTGCACTGTGACGTGCGCTCAGCCTGGTGCGCCACCACCTGGCCCCCGTTTCTCAGTTTCCCACGTAACACTCTCATCCCCCACTGACGTCCTCCTCCGCCATCGTGTCCCAGGACCTGAGAGGCTTCCTGAAGATGCCACACAGTAAGAGGCACCAGAAGCCTACCAGCGAGGAGCTCCCTTAAAGTACTGAATCTTTCCCGAGGTGCCATGTGTGGCGTTTATTTTCTTTTATGGAGGCACTACTGTTTGACAAAGCTGCCTGCGCTTTAGGGCACAGCAACACACCTCTTCAAAACCTCTCTCCCCACCACAGGCCACTAGGTGGCCTTCAGCGCTCAGCCCCTTCTCCACCAGCAGCTTTCCATCTGCAAGGGCGTGTGTGCTTACTGACTTTGTCAGTTCTCCTGTTCTTGGCTTATACCCCACATGTGAACAAGACCCTCTGGTCTTTGTCTTTCTCCCTCTGGCTTATCTCATTCAGTGTGATTCCCTCCTGTCTCTCTCATGCAGTAGCATAAGTCAGGACCTTGTCTTCTCTCCGTCTTCTCAGTGGCATCCCAGCCAAGCAGGTCTGGGGAGCGCAAGATGCGAAATCGGCTCTCTTCAGCCTTGATGGGGTGCACCTCACCCAGCCCCCCAAATACATGATTTTTCAAAGCATTAATGGGGCTGTATCTCAATGATATGTGTATATATACTTTTTCACTGTAACTTTATAAAATATGACCTTTAGGGATTGAAATATGAAATATTTATAAATATGACCTTTAGGGATTGAATTCTACTCCCTAATGAGTACATTGGTAGGTGGGAATATTCCCTAACTTATTGCATAAAGACTACATACTACAAGATATAAAAGAATAGAAGAAGAAGTATCCTGCCAAGAAAGAAAACACAAATCAGCAGGCATAGTGCTTCCAGCAAGACCCGATCTTTTTCTCTGACACAAATAGAATTTGGATCTCACAAAGCAGAATGCTTACACCTCATACAATTATTGATAGACAAGTGTTCAAACTCTGCTGTGTATTTTGAGTCTCCAGAATAGCTCTGGGCTTACAAATACCCAGCTACTTTGGAAAAAGTTTTCTTTATCACTCATAAAAAAATGCATCAAAAAGACTTTCTCCCTAAGATAAAAGAATAATCAACACGATGTTGGCTTCGTTATCTGGATTTTTGCAATAAAAATATAGACTCAGACTTGAGACACAGGCAAGTATAAGTATTCTCTCTAGGAAATAGTCTTCGTAGACAAAAAGAGGGTCTTTCCCCATTTTATTTATAGTGACTATCAGAGGGCTTCTGCCCTGTGGTTCCAGGACTCAGTAATCACCTGCATACAACGTCGAGAGCCTGGAAAACAGATAACGTCTGGCTCTTATTTACTTACCTATTTGTAACTTTTGGATGCGATTTACTTTGAAGTTTACAGAAAGGCTTTAGAAATAGCATAAAGACCTGGGATATACCACTGTAAGGGTAGCCAAGTTTCAGCGACTGTAGTGCCCCTTTCTTTATAGCCAGATGTAAACACAACTTTATTAACTAATGCTCTGCTTACAGCCCTGATATGCAAGGCCCCGTAAAATGCCTTTTCGCCCTCCTTGAAGCTCCTCTTCTTTCCTGCCGGCCTTCTGGTACACCTTGCCTTTGTCGGGTTGCCTTGCGGGGGAAAGAGAAGAGACCAGAAACTTGTGGCGGAGCAGGAACGCAAATCTTTGTTCACGCGGACGTCCCGGAATTGGGTGTGAGCACAGCAGTTCGGGCTACATGCAGCTAGCAAAATGGCTGCCTCCCACTGTGCCCCACAACCCGTCTCCAGGTCTGGTTGCGGAAGAGAAAAGAGCAAAAAGAGCGAAAGCAGAGATAGGAGCGGCTTTTATGGGAGGATTTTTTATGGGAGGATTTTTTATGGGAGGATTCCAGAAGTGGCAAGTCGGGATGGGATGGAAAGGGGGTGCAGAGAGGCAAAGGCCATGTTGGGAAGATGGAAGCGTCCATAGCAACTGTTGCAATGGTTTTAACTGAATTAGCAATACCCTGGTGGGAAACGTGGTAGGATCTGTAAATAAACTTGCATGGAAATAGAGTGGTTTGTGGGCCCTGCCAGTGTTCAACCACATCTGCACAATTTCCCAACAGCCTTGAGAAGAGACATTATCCTAAGGACTCCACCATAACACTAGCAGAGCAATCAATAAATCCAATAAAGAGGTAATAGACAAAGTCAGCCTACATGGGGAGGGAGAGGGGGAGAGAGGGGAAGGGGAGGGGAGGGGAGGGGAGGGGGGAGAGAGAGAGTGAGAGAGAATGACTACAGCCTTGCTCAGCTCTGGTCTATGTTGGAGCCTAGGACTGACTCTGCCCTCAGAGCCTCAGACATGACAGTCATCTGCAGAGCCCTTATGCTGTCTCCTCCTCACTTTAGACTTGGAGTGGACAGGTGAATTATGTGATAGTCTTTCATAGTTTTTTTTTTAATTTTTTAATTTATAAAAAGGAAACACTGACTAAACCATAGGATAAGAGGGGTACAACTCCACACAGTTCCCACCACATGAGAACTCCGTATCTCATCCCCTCCCCTGACAGCTTTCCTATTCTCTATCCCTCTGGGAGCATGGACCCAGGGTCACTGGGTGGAAGGTGGAAGGTCTGGCTTCTGTAATTGCTTCCCCGCTGAACATGGGTGTTGACAGGTGGATCCATACTCCCAGCCTGCCTCTCTCTTTCCCTAGTGGGGCAGGGCTCTGGGGAAGCAGAGCTCCAGGACACATTGGTGGGCTCGTCTGTCCAGGGAAGTCTGGTTGGCATCATGGTGGCATCTGGAACCTGGTGGCTGAAAAGAGAGTTAACATACAAAGCCAGACAAATTGTTGACCAGTCATGAACCTAGAGACTGGAATAGTGTAGATGAAGAATTGGGGCGGGGGTCTCCTCCATTTTGTAGATAGCTAGTAGGCATATTTTAGTTCTATTCCAAAGGGCCTGTGGCTATACTAGTTTTTTTTTTTTTTTTTTTTTGCCTGAGTCTGCCATCTGATATGCAGGTGGATCCAAATTATTTCTGGGAATCAGTCATTAAATTTCCACTTAAAAATGAGCTATAGTTTTTAGCAAGAGTACCATTCCCACAGACAAAGACTTTGGTCAGCTATTGTTTATAATAAATAGCAAAAAGTCTATACTAATAATCGTATGTAAAAATGGATTTTCATCAGTCACATTTAAAAAATAGAGGATTATTAAAATGGAATGAAAATGTATTTATATAATGATATAATATTGCACAAACTCTAACAACTCTATCAGGAAATAATATGAATAATATAATATGATAATAATATGAATCAGAAAAATTCCCATTTTAAGAGACAAGCATTCCTCTGGAAAGAATCCACTGCTCTTTGTACTAAATCATGCCGAAGCCTTTCCCTCCACATTTCTACCAACAGAAATCACTTGGAAAACCACTGGCGGAATTCACGGGCTCACAGTGCGGTTACGGTGAGCGCCCCAGGTGTCCTCGCATCAGGAACACGTGTAGGTCATGAGATCTGAGAAGCAGGCCTAATGACATGTTGAGATTCCATGAGAGGTCATCATGAAGAGTTTGCAAGGACCATTATCATCATGATTATTATCATATTTTGCTTGCTTTCAGACTCTGTCAGTTCAGAGCAGAAAGTTTGAAGTGATATCCCTCCTTCTGCACACTGTCAGCACCTCCAGGGAGGAGGAGAGAAGTAAGGACCCCACAGGAAGCACTAGGCACCCTCCCAGTGCTTCCCAAACAAGCGCATGGAGGAGCCTTGCTCCCGCCAGTTTCTCCAGGAGAGCCATGGCCCCGCCAGGAGCCTCTTTGCCTCTGTTTCCCTGCCAGCAAGCAGGTGAATGGCGGTGGCTCCTTTCACTGCAGCTGCTCTGGAGACAGTGGTTGCCAGGCAACGAGTCCCAGGTGGCCTCCATCCTTCTAGGACATCAAGCCAGTGGTTTTCAAAACTTGCCTGTTCTGTTGCGGACAGACAACTCATGCAGCAATGCCTTCAGCGTCGGCAATCTTTTTATAAACTCCTCAGTATGAATCGACGTTATCTCTCGAGTTAGGAGCAGAGGCTACTCAGATTGGGGTGGCGCTGTATTTCCACAGAGAGATAGCTAGACCTTGATTTCAGAATCAGAAGCCATTTACATTTTAAAAGAGTAAATGAGCAATGCAGCTGCATCTCATCTGCTTCTTCCAGTCAGCTGAATTTCTATCACTTTATTCCTTCTCCTTTTCTTTAGCTTTTGAATTCTTTATTTGCTTTCATCTCTGCTTCTCCTAGCTCATTTTTGCTTCTCCTTCTTTCTAGTGGTATGAACTCTATTTATTTATGCATTCTCCTTCAGTCAGCTCTTTACTTAATGAATCTGAAGTGAATCAAGCTTTTCTTTATAAACTTACTGGCTCAATTTCTTTTCTTTTCTTTCTTTCTTTCTTTCTTTCTTTCTTTCTTTCTTTCTTTCTTTCTTTAGCCTCCAGGGTTATTCTGGAGTTCGGTGCCTGCATTACAAATCCACTGCTCCTGGAGGCCATTTTTTCCCATTTTGTTGCCCTTGTGGTTGTTATTGTTGTCATTGTTGTTGGATAGGACAGAAAGAAATGGAGAGAGGAGGGGAAGACAGACAGTGGGAGAGAAAGACAGACACCTGCAGACCTGCTTCACCGCCTGTGAAGCGACTGCCCTGCAGGTAGGGAGCCGGGGGCTCGAACGAGGATCCTTATGCCGCTCCTTGTGCTTTGCGCCACCTGTGCTCAACCCGCTGTGCTACCGCCTGACTCCCACTTTCTTCTGAATTATTAGTTTAACCAGTGAAAAGCAAGATCTAAGAGAAAGAGTGGGTAGTATATTCATCACTGTTTGGTTGGCAGAGGAAACCACAGCGCTGCTGTCAGCCTCTCACTGTGCCTGCTCCTTTGCTTTGCTGGTTCTCGCACACAACACACAGATTCTCCAAGGTACTTGGATCCAAGTGTAACAGCGGCTTCCTGCCACATCCCGATTGTTATGGAGGTATTTTGATGAGTTCCATGACATGAAAGCAAAGGAACATTTCCTTTCCTTCTTCATTTGTAAATTGAGAATGACTCATAAATGAACAGGAACCAACTGGTGTGAGCCAGACTCTGGTCCTGCAAGGAAAGATACCTGGTAATGAGAAAAGGAAAGAGAGAAGAAAGAAAGAAAGAAAGAAAGAAAGAAAGAAAGAAAGAGAGAGAGAGAGAGAGAGAGAGAGAAAGAAAGAAAGAAAGAAAGAAAGAAAGAAAGAAAGAAAGAGGAGGAAAGAAAGCAAGCCAAAGTGTTTCTGAAAGGATGCATTCTATAGAGAGCAATGCATTTCAGATCTGGGCACTGTTGGTGATGGAGTAGATCCCTGCATAAAAGACCAGCTGTTTACTCACCTCTCTGAAGTGCAAGTAAGGCTTTGCTTTACCTCATCACTGAAGATCTGCTGAAATATGAAATGGGCCTCCTCAGTATCACTGCCAGAAAATGCACTGTTGCAGAGAAATGCAATTAAAAGTGTTGACATGAAAAACAGACCCAGCAGTTAATACATTCCAATACTGTAGCTACTGAGTAGTGTACAACAAATTTCATCTATTTCTGGAATTTAAAATTCAAATTTTATACTTTATGACTCAGCTTTGTGGTTTTTCTACTTTTTTCTAAGAGATAGTTATAAGAGAAACACAATATAAATATATTAGTAGAAAGAATCATAATATAATGTAATTCCTACTTCTGTCTAATAAAAGTGGCATATCTTACTCTAGCCAGAAAACACATTAGGATTTTCATGTGAGTCCCACTCTTAATTAATCTTTAAATATTGAACCACTTTTTAATTTTTTTAATTTTTTTAATTTTTTATTTTTTTCCCTCCAGGGTTATTGCTGGGCTCGGTGCCTGCACCATGAATCCACCGCTCCTGGAGGCCATTTTTCCCTTTTTTTGTTGCCCTAGTTGTTGCAGCCTCATTGCGATTATTATTGCCATTGTTGACGTTGCTTTGTTGTTGGATAGGACAGAGAGAAATGGAGAGAGGAGGGGAAGACAGAGAGAGAGGGGGAGAGAAAGATAGACACCTGCAGACCCGCTTCACCGCCTGTGAAGCGACTCCCCTGCAGGTGGGGAGCCGGGGGCTTGAACCGGGATCCTTACGCCGGTCCCTGCGCTTTGCGCCACGTGCGCTTAACCCGCTGCGCCACCGCCCGACCCCCAAACCACTTTTTAAAAAACATTTTATCTATCTTAATAAGCGAGAGAGAATGAGATTTAAGCTCTGGCTGATGGTGGTGCCGGGGCCTGAATTTGAAACCTCAGAGTCTCAGGCATGAAAGTCTTCTGCATAGACATTATGTTATCATTCCAGCTCCCTTCCCCATCAATTTTTTCACTTTAACTTTTGGTAATTCCCTTAATCTTAATTTAAGTTTTCCTGTCTGTACAGTCATGGCATTGGAATAGATATTTCCTGAGATATATTCTAATGCTGAATTTTCATGATCAATTTTGAAAACCCCCAAATCTGTCAATAGGTCTGATTTAAGAAAGGCTCCCACTCATGAAC